>NC_079158.1:28227572-28528666 GCF_947563725.1 Argiope bruennichi | reverse complement strand
TAAAGGATCTAAGATTCTCATCCGATTGTCCAAGAAAAGTTTTAAGCAAGGTGTCAATCTGATCAAAACGCACAATGATTTGTATACGAATGGATTCTGCGCATGTGCGTGAGCTTGACTCTTAAAATGTCGATAAAATATAGGAATAATTTGGAATTAAATTTCATTTTTGAAGTATATGATTTGGAATCAATCATAGTAATTGTGAGAATAATGGAGCGGAATAGATAAAATAAATTTTAAAAAAAAGAAAACATAAAAAATTGTAGGTCGGAATCGATATTCGAACTGAGGACCTGCAAAACTGAACGACATGCTTTGCCCATCCAGCCACCAAGCTTCGTAACACGAGAGCGTCTGAAGGATCTAAGATTCTCATTCCGATTGTCAACGAAAAGTTTTAGGCAATGTGACAATCTGGTCAAAAAGCACAGTGATTTGTATGCGAATGGATTCTGCGCATGTGCGTGAGCTTGACTCTTAAAATTTCGATAAAATATAGGAATCCATTGGAATTAAATTTTATTTTTGAAGTATATGATTTGGAATAAATCATAGTAATTGTGAGACTAATGGAGAAGAATAGATAAAATAAATTTAAAAAAAAGAAAATATAAAAAAATATTGGTCGGAATCAATAATCGAACTGAGGACCTGCAAAAATGAACGACTTGTTTTGCCCATCCAGCCACCAAGCCTCGTAACACGAGAACGTCTGAAGGATCTAAGATTCTCATCCGATTGTCCAAGAAAAGGTTTAAGCAAGGTGTCAATCTGATCAAAACGCACAATGATTTGTATACGAATGGATTCTGCGCATGTGCGTGAGCTTGACTCTTAAAATGTCGATAAAATATAGGAATAATTTGGAATTAAATTTCATTTTTGAAGTATATGATTTGGAATCAATCATAGTAATTGTGAGAATAATGGAGCGGAATAGATAAAATAAATTAAAAAAAAAAACATAAAAAAATGTTGGTCGGAATCGATATTCGAACTGAGGACCTGCAAAACCGAACGACATGTTTTGCCCATCCAGCCACCAAGCCTCGTAACACGAGAGCGTCTGAAGGATCTAAGATTCTCATCCGATTTTCGAAGAAAAGTTTTAAGCAAGGTGTCAATCTGATGAAAACGCACAATGATTTGTATACGAATGGATTCTGCGCATGTGCTTGAGCTTGACTCTTAAAATGTAGATAAAATATAGGAATCCTTTGGAATTAAATTTTATTTTTGAAGTATATGATTTGGAATAAATCATAGTAATTGTGAGAATAATGGAGAAGAATAGATAAAATAAATTAAAAAAAAAAGAAAATATAAAAAAATATTGGTTGGAATCAATATTCGAACTGAGGACCTACAAAACTGAACGACATGCTTTGCCCATCCAGCCACCAAGCCTCGTAACACGAGAGCGTCTGAAGAATCTAAGATTCTCATTAGATTGTCCAAGAAAAGTTTTAAGCAAGGTGTCAATCTGATCAAAACGCACAATGATTTGTATACGAATGGATTCTGCGCATGTGCGTGAGCTTGACTCTTAAAATGTCGATAAAATATAGGAATAATTTGGAATTAAATTTCATTTTTGAAGTATATGATATGGAATCAATCATAGTAATTGTGAGAATAATGGAGCGGGATAGATAAAATAAATTTAAAAAAAAAGAAAACATAAAAAATTGTAGTTCGGAATCGATATTCGAACTGAGGACCTGCAAAACTGAACGACATGCTTTGCCCATCCAGCCACCAAGCTTCGTAACACTAGAGCGTCTGAAGGATCTAAGATTCTCATTCCGATTGTCAACGAAAAGTTTTAGGCAAAGTGACAATCTGGTCAAAAAGCACAGTGATTTGTATGCGAATGGATTCTGCGCATGTGCGTGAGCTTGACTCTTAAAATTTCGGTAAAATATAGGAATCCATTGGAATTAAATTTTATTTTTGAAGTATAAGATTTGGAATAAATCATAGTAATTGTGAGAATAATGGAGAAGAATAGATAAAATAAATTCAAAAAAAAAAAAATATAAAAAAATTTTGGTCGGAATCAATATTCGAACTGAGGACCCGCAAAACTGAACGACATGCTTTGCCCATCCAGCCACCAAGCCTCGTAACACGAGAGCGTCTGAAGGATCTAAGATTCTCATCCGATTGTCCAAGAAAAATTTTAAGCAAGGTGTCAATCTGATCAAAACGCACAATGATTTGTATACAAATGGATTCTGCGCATGTGCTTGAGCTTGACTCTTAAAATTTCGATAAAATATAGGAATCCTTTGGAATTAAATTTTATTTTTGAAGTATATGATTTGGAATAAATCATAGTAATTGTGAGAATAATGGAGAAGAATAGATAAAATAAGTTTTAAAAAAATAAAATATAAAAAAATATTGGTCGGAATCGATATTCGAACTGAGGAGTCTCAAAACTGAACGACATGCATTGGCTATCCAGCCACCAAGCCTCGTAACACGAGAGAGTCTGAATTGTCTAAGATTCTCATCCGATTGTCCAAGAAAAGTTTTAAGCAAGGTGTCAATCTGATGAAAACGCACAATGATTTGTATACGAATGGATTCTGCGCATGTGCGTGAGCTTGACTCTTAAAATGTCGATAAAATATAGGAATAATTTGGAATTAAATTTCATTTTTGAAGTATATGATTTGGAATCAATCATAGTAATTGTGAGAATAATGGAGCGGAATAGATAAAATAAATTTTAAAAAAAAAGAAAACATAAAAAATTGTAGTTCGGAATCGATATTCGAACTGAGGACCTGCAAAACTGAACGACATGCTTTGCCCATCCAGCCACCAAGCTTCGTAACACTAGAGCGTCTGAAGGATCTAAGATTCTCATTCCGATTGTCAACGAAAAATTTTAGGCAAAGTGACAATCTGGTCAAAAAGCACAGTGATTTGTATGCGAATGGATTCTGCGCATGTGCGTGAGCTTGACTCTTAAAATTTCGGTAAAATATAGGAATCCATTGGAATTAAATTTTATTTTTGAAGTATAAGATTTGGAATAAATCATAGTAATTGTGAGAATAATGGAGAAGAATAGATAAAATAAATTCAAAAAAAAAAAAAAAAAAAAGAAAATATAAAAAAATTTTGGTCGGAATCAATATTCGAACTGAGGACCCGCAAAACTGAACGACATGCTTTGCCCATCCAGCCACCAAGCCTCGTAACACGAGAGCGTCTGAAGGATCTAAGATTCTCATCCGATTGTCCAAGAAAAATTTTAAGCAAGGTGTCAATCTGATCAAAACGCACAATGATTTGTATACAAATGGATTCTGCGCATGTGCTTGAGCTTGACTCTTAAAATTTCGATAAAATATAGGAATCCTTTGGAATTAAATTTTATTTTTGAAGTATATGATTTGGAATAAATCATAGTAATTGTGAGAATAATGGAGAAGAATAGATAAAATAAGTTTAAAAAAAATAAAATATAAAAAAATATTGGTCGGAATCAATATTCGAACTGAGGAGTTGCAAAACTGAACGACATGCATTGGCTATCCAGCCACCAAGCCTCGTAACACGAGAGCGTCAGAATTGTCTAAGATTCTCATCCGATTGTCCAAGAAAAGTTTTAAGCAAGGTGTCAATCTGATGAAAACGCACAATGATTTGTATACGAATGGATTCTGCGCATGTGCTTGAGCTTCACTCTTAAAATGTTGATAAAATATAGGAATAATTTGGAATTAAATTTCATTTTTGAAGTATATGATTTGGAATAAATCATAGTAATTGTGAGAATAATGGAGGGGAAGAGATAAAATAAATCTAAAAAAAAGAAAACATAAAAAAATGTTGGTCGGAATCGATATTCGAACTGAGGACCTGCAAAACTGAACGCCTTGCTTTGCCCATCCAGCCACCAAGCCTCGTAACACGAGAGCGTCTGTAGGATCTAAGATTCTCATCCGATTGTCCAAGAAAAGTTTTAAGCAAGGTGTCAATCTGATCAAAACGCACAATGATTTGTATACGAACGGATTCTGCGCGTGTGCTTGAGCTTGACTCTTAAAATTTCGATAAAATATAGGAATATTTTGGAATTAAATTCTATTTTTGAAGTATATGATTTGGAATAAATCATAGTAATTGTGAGAATAATGGAGCGGAATAGATAAAATAAATTTTAAAAAAAAGAAAACATAAAAAAATGTTGGTCGGAATCGATATTCGAACTGAGGACCTGCAAAACTGAACGACATGCTTTGCCCATCCAGCCACCAAGCCTCGTAACACGAGAGCGTCTGAAGGATCTAAGATTCTCATCCGATTGTCCAAGAAAAGTTTTAAGCAAGGTGTCAATCTGATCAAAACGCACTATGATTTGTATACGAATGGATTCTGCGCCTGTGCTTGAGCTTGACTCTTAAAATGTAGATAAAATATAGGAATCCTTTGGAATTAAATTTTATTTTTGAAGTATCTGATTTGTAATAAATCATAGTAATTGTGAGAATAATGGAGAAGAATAGATAAAATAATTTTTAAAAAAAAAGAAAACATAAAAAAATGTTGGTCGGAATCGATATTCGAACTGAGGACCTGCAAAACTGAACGACATGCTTTGCCCATCCAGCCACCAAGCCTCGTAACACGAGAGCGTCTGAAGGATCTATAATTCTCATCCGATTGTCCAAGAAAAGAATTAAGCAAGGTGTCAATCTGATGAAAACGCACAATGATTTGTATACGAATGGATTCTGCGCATGTGCTTGAGCTTGACTCTTAAAATGTAGATAAAATATAAGAATCCTTTGGAATTAAATTTTATTTTTGAAGTATATGATTTGGAATAAATCATAGTAATTGTGAGAATAATGGAGCGGAAGAGATAAATTAAATTAAAAAAAAAAAAGAAAACATAAAAAAATGTTGGTCGGAATCGATATTCGAACTGAGGAGTTGCAAAACTGAACGACATGCATTGGCAATCCAGCCACCAAGACTCGTAACACAAGAGCGTCTGAATTGTCTAAGATTCTCATCCGATTGTCCAAGAAAAGTTTTAAGCAAGGTGTCAATCTGATCAAAACGCACAATGATTTGTATACGAATGGATTCTGCGCATGTGCGTGAGCTTGACTCTTAAAATGTCGATAAAATATAGGAATCCTTTGGAATTAAATTTTATTTTGAAGTATATGATTTGGAATCAATCATAGTAATTATGAGAATAATGGAGGGGAAGAGATAAAATAAATTTAAAAAATGAAAACATAAAAAAATGTTGGTCGGAATCGATATTCGAACTGAGGACCTGCAAAACTGAACGACTTGCTTTGCCCAACCAGCCACCAAGCCTCGTAACCCGAGAGCGTCTGAAGGATCTAAGATTCTCATCCGATTGTCCAAGAAAAGTTTTAAGCAAGGTGTCAATCTGATCAAAACACACAATGATTTGTATACGAATGGATTCTGCGCATGTGCTTGAGCTTGACTCTTAAAATTTCGATAAAATATAGGAATAATTTGGAATTAAATTTCATTTTTGAAGTATATGATTTGGAATCAATCATAGTAATTGTGAGAATAATGGAGCAGAATAGATAAAATAAATTAAAAAAAAAGAAAATATAAAAAAATATTGGTCGGAATCAATATTCGAACTGAGGACCTGCAAAACTGAACGACATGCTTTGCCTATCCAGCCACCAAGCCTCGTAACACGAGAGCGTCTGAAGGATCTAAGATTCTCATCCGATTGTCCAAGAAAAGTTTTAAGCAAGGTGTCAATCTGATCAAAACGCACAATGATTTGTATACGAATGGATTCTGCGCATGTGCGTGAGCTTGACTCTTAAAATGTCGATAAAATATAGGAATCCTTTGGAATTAAATTTTATTTTTGAAGTATATGATTTGGAATAAATCATAGTAATTGTGAGAATAATGGAGAAGAATAGATAAAATAAATTTTAAAAAAATAAAATATAAAGAAATATTGGTCGGAATCGATATTCGAACTGAGGACCTGCAAAACTGAACGACATGCTTTTCCCATCCAGCCACCAAGCCTCGTAACACGAGAGCGTCTGAAGGATCTAAGATTCTCATCCGATTGTCCAAGAAAAGTTTTAAGCAAGGTGTCAATCTGATCAAAACGCACAATGATTTGTATACGAATGGATTCTGCGCATGTGCGTGAGCTTGACTCTTAAAATGTCGATAAAATATAGGAATCCTTTGGAATTAAATTTTATTTTTGAAGTTTATGATTTGGAATAAATCATAGTAATTCTGAGAATAATGGAGAAGAATAGATAAAATAAATTAAAAAAAAGAAAATATAAAAAAATATTAGTCGGAATCAATATTCGAACTGAGGACCTGCAAAACTGAACGACATGCTTTGCCCATCCAGCCACCAAGCCTCGTAACACGAGAGCGTCTGAAGGATCTAAGATTCTCATCCGATTGTCCAAGAAGAGTTTTAAGCAAGGTGTCAATCTGATCAAAACGCACAATGATTTGTATACGAATGGATTCTGCGCATGTGCTTGAGTTTCACTCTTAAAATTTCGATAAAATATAGGAATCCTTTGGAATTAAATTTTATTTTTGAAGTATATGATTTGGAATAAATCATAGTAATTGTGAGAATAATGGAGAAGTATAGATAAAATAAATTTAAAAAAAATAAAATATAAAGAAATATTGGTCGGAATCGATATTCGAACTGAGGACCTGCAAAACTGAACGACATGCTTTTCCCATCCAGCCACCAAGCCTCGTAACACGAGAGCGCCTGAAGGATCTAAGATTCTTATCCGATTGTCCAAGAAAAGTTTTAAGCAAGGTGTCAATCTGATCAAAACGCACAATGATTTGTATACGAATGGATTCTGCGCATGTGCGTGAGCTTGACTCTTAAAATGTCGATAAAATATAGGAATCCTTTGGAATTAAATTTTATTTTTGAAGTATATGATTTGGAATAAATCATAGTAATTGTGAGAATAATGGAGAAGAATAGATAAAATAAATTTTAAAAAAATAAAATATAAAGAAATATTGGTCGGAATCGATATTCGAACTGAGGACCTGCAAAACTGAACGACATGCTTTTCCCATCCAGCCACCAAGCCTCGTAACACGAGAGCGTCTGAAGGATCTAAGATTCTCATCCGATTGTCCAAGAAAAGTTTTGAGCAAGGTGTCAATCTGATCAAAACGCACAATCATTTGTATACGAATGGATTCTGCGCATGTGCGTGAGCTTGACTCTTAAAATGTCGATAAAATATAGGAATCCTTTGGAATTAAATTTTATTTTTGAAGTTTATGATTTGGAATAAATCATAGTAATTCTGAGAATAATGGAGAAGAATAGTTAAAATAAATTAAAAAAAAGAAAATATAAAAAATATTAGTCGGAATCAATATTCGAACTGAGGACCTGCAAAACTGAACGACATGCTTTGCCCATCCAGCCACCAAGCCTCGCAACACGAGAGCGTCTGAAGGATCTAAGATTCTCATCCGATTGTCCAAGAAGAGTTTTAAGCAAGGTGTCAATCTGATCAAAACGCACAATGATTTGTATACGAATGGATTCTGCGCATGTGCTTGAGTTTCACTCTTAAAATTTCGATAAAATATAGGAATCCTTTGGAATTAAATTTTATTTTTGAAGTATATGATTTGGAATAAATCATAGTAATTGTGAGAATAATGGAGAAGAATAGATAAAATAAATTTAAAAAAATAAAATATAAAGAAATATTGGTCGGAATCGATATTCGAACTGAGGACCTGCAAAACTGAACGACATGCTTTTCCCATCCAGCCACCAAGCCTCGTAACACGAGAGCGTCTGAAGGATCTAAGATTCTTATCCGATTGTCCAAGAAAAGTTTTAAGCAAGGTGTCAATCTGATCAAAACGCACAATGATTTGTATACGAATGGATTCTGCGCATGTGCGTGAGCTTGACTCTTAAAATGTCGATAAAATATAGGAATCCTTTGGAATTAAATTTTATTTTTGAAGTATATGATTTGGAATAAATCATAGTAATTGTGAGAATAATGGAGCGGAAGAGATAAATTAAATTAAAAAAAAAAGAAAACATAAAAAAATGTTGGTCGGAATCGATATTCGAACTGAGGAGTTGCAAAACTGAACGACATGCATTGGCAATCCAGCCACCAAGACTCGTAACACAAGAGCGTCTGAATTGTCTAAGATTCTCATCCGATTGTCCAAGAAAAGTTTTAAGCAAGGTGTCAATCTGATCAAAACGCACAATGATTTGTATACGAATGGATTCTGCGCATGTGCGTGAGCTTGACTCTTAAAATGTCGATAAAATATAGGAATCCTTTGGAATTAAATTTTATTTTGAAGTATATGATTTGGAATCAATCATAGTAATTGTGAGAATAATGGAGGGGAAGAGATAAAATAAATTTAAAAAATGAAAACATAAAAAAATGTTGGTCGGAATCGATATTCGAACTGAGGACCTGCAAAACTGAACGACTTGCTTTGCCCAACCAGCCACCAAGCCTCGTAACCCGAGAGCGTCTGAAGGATCTAAGATTCTCATCCGATTGTCCAAGAAAAGTTTTAAGCAAGGTGTCAATCTGATCAAAACGCACAATGATTTGTATACGAATGGATTCTGCGCATGTGCTTGAGCTTGACTCTTAAAATTTCGATAAAATATAGGAATGCTTTGGAAATAAATTTTATTTTTGAAGTATATGATTTGGAATAAATCATAGTAATTGTGAGAATAATGGAGAAGAATAGATAAAATAAATTAAAAAAAAAGAAAATATAAAAAAATATTGGTCGGAATCAATATTCGAACTGAGGACCTGCAAAACTAAACGACATGCTTTGCCCCTCCAGCCACCAAGCCTCGTAACACGAGAGCGTCTGAAGGATCTAAGATTCTCATCCGATTGTCCAAGAAAAGTTTTAAGCAAGGTGTCAATCTGATCAAAACGCTCAACGATTTGTATACGAATGGATTCTGCGCATGTGCTTGAGCTTCACTCTTAAAATGTCGATAAAATATAGGAATAATTTGGAATTAAATTTCATTTTTGAAGTATATGATTTGGAATCAATCATAGTAATTGTGAGAATAATGGAGCAGAATAGATAAAATAAATTAAAAATAAAGAAAATATAAAAAAATATTGGTCGGAATCAATATTCGAACTGAGGACCTGCAAAACTGAACGACATGCTTTGCCTATCCAGCCACCAAGCCTCGTAACACGAGAGCGTCTGAAGGATCTAAGATTCTCATCCGATTGTCCAAGAAAAGTTTTAAGCAAGGTGTCAATCTGATCAAAACGCACAATGATTTGTATACGAATGGATTCTGCGCATGTGCGTGAGCTTGACTCTTAAAATGTCGATAAAATATAGGAATCCTTTGGAATTAAATTTTATTTTTGAAGTATATGATTTGGAATAAATCATAGTAATTGTGAGAATAATGGAGAAGAATAGATAAAATAAATTTTAAAAAAATAAAATATAAAGAAATATTGGTCGGAATCGATATTCGAACTGAGGACCTGCAAAACTGAACGACTTGCTTTTCCCATCCAGCCACCAAGCCTCGTAACACGAGAGCGTCTGAAGGATCTAAGATTCTCATCCGATTGTCCAAGAAAAGTTTTAAGCAAGGTGTCAATCTGATCAAAACGCACAATGATTTGTATACGAATGGATTCTGCGCATGTGCGTGAGCTTGACTCTTAAAATGTCGATAAAATATAGGAATCCTTTGGAATTAAATTTTATTTTTGAAGTTTATGATTTGGAATAAATCATAGTAATTCTGAGAATAATGGAGAAGAATAGATAAAATAAATTAAAAAAAAGAAAATATAAAAAAATATTAGTCGGAATCAATATTCGAACTGAGGACCTGCAAAACTGAACGACATGCTTTGCCCATCCAGCCACCAAGCCTCGTAACACGAGAGCGTCTGAAGGATCTAAGATTCTCATCCGATTTTCCAAGAAGAGTTTTAAGCAAGGTGTCAATCTGATCAAAACGCACAATGATTTGTATACGAATGGATTCTGCGCATGTGCTTGAGTTTCACTCTTAAAATTTCGATAAAATATAGGAATCCTTTGGAATTAAATTTTATTTTTGAAGTATATGATTTGGAATAAATCATAGTAATTGTGAGAATAATGGAGAAGAATAGATAAAATAAATTTAAAAAAAATAAAATATAAAGAAATATTGGTCGGAATCGATATTCGAACTGAGGACCTGCAAAACTGAACGACATGCTTTTCCCATCCAGCCACCAAGCCTCGTAACACGAGAGCGCCTGAAGGATCTAAGATTCTTATCCGATTGTCCAAGAAAAGTTTTAAGCAAGGTGTCAATCTGATCAAAACGCACAATGATTTGTATACGAATGGATTCTGCGCATGTGCGTGAGCTTGACTCTTAAAATGTCGATAAAATATAGGAATCCTTTGGAATTAAATTTTATTTTTGAAGTATATGATTTGGAATAAATCATAGTAATTGTGAGAATAATGGAGAAGAATAGATAAAATAAATTTTAAAAAAATAAAATATAAAGAAATATTGGTCGGAATCGATATTCGAACTGAGGACCTGCAAAACTGAACGACATGCTTTTCCCATCCAGCCACCAAGCCTCGTAACACGAGAGCGTCTGAAGGATCTAAGATTCTCATCCGATTGTCCAAGAAAAGTTTTAAGCAAGGTGTTAATCTGATCAAAACGCACAATGATTTGTATACGAATGGATTCTGCGCATGTGCTTGAGCTTCACTCTTAAAATGTCGATAAAATATAGGAATCCTTTGGAATTAAATTTTATTTTTGAAGTATATGATTTGGAATAAATCATAGTAATCGTGAGAATAATGGAGAAGAATAGATAAAATAAATTTTAAAAAAATAAAATATAAAGAAATATTGGTCGGAATCGATATTCGAACTGAGGACCTGCAAAACTGAACGACATGCTTTTCCCATCCAGCCACCAAGCATCGTAACACGAGAGTGTCTGAAGGATCTAAGATTCTCATTCCGATTGTCCACGAAAAGTTTTAGGCAAGGTGACCATCTGGTCAAAAGGCACAGTGATTTGTATACGAAAGGATTCTGCGCATGTGCGTGAGCTTGACTCTTAAAATGTCGATAAAATATAGGAATCCTTTGGAATTAAATTTTATTTTTGAAGTATATGATTGGGAATCAATCATAGTAATTGTGAGAATAATGGAGCGGAATAGATAAAATAAATTAAAAAAAAAGAAAACATAAAAAAATGTTGGTCGGAATCGATATTCGAACTGAGGACCTGCAAAACTGAACGACATGCTTTGCCCATCCAGCCACCAAGCCTCGTAACACGAGAGCGTCTGAATAGTCTAAGAGTCTCATCCGATTGTCCAAGAAAAGTTTTAAGCAAGGTGTCAATCTGATCAAAACGCACAATGATTTGTATACGAATGGATTCTGCGCATGTGCTTGAGCTTCACTCTTAAAATGTCGATAAAATATAGGAATCCTTTTTAATTAAATTTTATTTTTGAAGTATATGATTTGGAATAAATCATAGTAATTGTGAGAATAATGGAGAAGAATAGATAAAATAAATTTAAAAAAATAAAATATAAAGAAATATTGGTCGGAATCGATATTCGAACTGAGGACCTGCAAAACTGAACGACATGCTTTTCCCATCCAGCCACCAAGCCTCGTAACACGAGAGCGTCTGAAGGATCTAAGATTCTCATTCCGATTGTCCACGAAAAGTTTTAGGCAAGGTGACAATCTGGTCAAAAAGCACAGTGATTTGTATGCCAAAGGATTCTGCGCATGTGCGTGAGCTTGACTCTTAAAATTTCGATAAAATATAGGAATCCTTTGGAATTAAATTTTATTTTTGAAGTTTATGATTTGGAATAAATCATAGTAATTGTGAGAATAATGGAGAAGAATAGATAAAATAAATTAAAAAAAAGAAAATATAAAAAAATATTGGTCGGAATCAATATTTGAACTGAGGACCTGCAAAACTGAACGACATGCTTTGCCCATCCAGCCACCAAGCCTCGTAAGACGAGAGCGTCTGAGGGATCTAAGATTCTCATCCGATTGTCCAAGAAAAGTTTTAAGCAAGGTGTCAATCTGATCAAAACGCACAATGATTTGTATACGAATGGATTCTGCGCATGTGCTTGAGTTTCACTCTTAAAATGTCGATAAAATATAGGAATCCTTTGGAATTAAATTTTATTTTTGAAGTATATGATTTGGAATAAATCATAGTAATTGTGAGAATAATGCAGAAGAATAGATAAAATAAATTTAAAAAAAATAAAATATAAAGAAATATTGGTCGGAATCGATATTCGAACTGAGGACCTGCAAAACTGAACGACATGCTTTTCCCATCCAGCCACCAAGCCTCGTAACACGAGAGCGTCTGAAGGATCTAAGATTCTCATTCCGATTGTCCACGAAAAGTTTTAGGCAAGGTGACAATCTGGTCAAAAAGCACAGTGATTTGTATGCGAATGGATTCTGCGCATGTGCGTGAGCTTGACTCTTAAAATGTCAATAAAATATAGGAATCCTTTGGAATTAAATTTTATTTTTGAAGTTTATGATTTGGAATAAATCATAGTAATTGTGAGAATAATGGAGAAGAATACATAAAATAAATTTTAAAAAAATAAAATATAAAAAAATATTGGTCGGAATCAATATTCGAACTGAGGACCTGCAAAACTGAACGACATGCTTTGCCCATCCAGCCACCAAGCCTCGTAACACGAGAGCGTCTGAAGGATCTAAGATTCTCATCCGATTGTCCAAGAAAAGTTTTAAGCAAGGTGTCAATCTGATCAAAACGCACAATGATTTGTATACGAATGGATTCTGCGCATGTGCGTGAGCTTGACTCTTAAAATGTCGATAAAATATAGGAATCCTTTGGAATTAAATTTTATTTTTGAAGTATATGATTTGGAATCAAACATAGTAATTGTGAGTATGATGGAGAAGAATAGAAAAAATAAATTTAAAAAAATAATGTATAAAAAAATATTGGTCGGAATCGGTATTCGAACTGAGGACCTGCAAAACTGAACGACATGCCTTGCCAATCCAGCCACCACGCCTCGTAACACGAGAGCGTCTGAATTCTCTGAGATTCTCATCCGATTGTCCAAGAAAAGTTTTAGGCAAGGTGACTATCTGGTCAAAACGCACAATGATTTGTATACGAATTTATTCTGCGCATGTGCGTGAGCTTGACTCTTAAAATGTCGATAAAATATAGGAATCCTTTGGAATTAAATTTTATTTTTGAAGTATATGATTTGGAATCAATCATAGTAATTGTGAGAATAATGGAGCGGAATAGATAAAATAAATTTAAAAAAAAGAAGACATAAAAAAATGTTGGTCGGAATCGATATTCGAACTGAGGACCTGCAAAACTGAACGACATGCTTTGCCCATCCAGCCACCAAGCCTCGTAACACGAGAGCGTCTGAAGGATCTAAGATTCTCATCCGATTGTCCAAGAAAAGTTTTAAGCAAGGTGTCAGTCTGATCAAAACGCACAATGATTTGTATACGAATGGATTCTGCGCATGTGCGTGAGCTTGACTCTTAAAATTTCGATAAAATATAGGAATCCTTTGGAATGAAATTTTATTTTTGAAGTATATGATTTGGAATAAATCATAGTAATTGTGAGAATAATGGAGCGGAATAGATAAAATAAATTTAAAAAAAAGAAGACATAAAAAAATGTTGGTCGGAATCGATATTCGAACTGAGGACCTGCAAAACTGAACGACATGCTTTTCCCATCCAGCCACCAAGCCTCGTAACACGAGAGCGTCTGAAGGATCTAAGATTCTCATCCGATTGTCTAAGAAAAGTTTTAAGCAAGGTGTCAATCTGATGAAAACGCAGAATGATTTGCATGCGAATGGATTCTGCGCATGTGCGTGAGCTTGACTCTTAAAATGTCAATAAAATATAGGAATCCTTTGGAATTAAATTTTATTTTTGAAGTATATGATTTGGAATAAATCATAGTAATTGCGAGAATAATGGAGAAGAATAGATAAAAAAATTTTTAAAAAAATAAAATATAAAAAATATTGGTCGGAATCAATATTCGAACTGAGGACCTGCAAAACTGAACGACATGCTTTTCCCATCCAGCCACCAAGCATCGTAACACGAGAGCGTCTGAAGGATCTAAGATTCTCATTCCGATTGTCCACGAAAAGTTTTAGGCAAGGTGACAATCTGGTCAAAAGGCACAGTGATTTGTATACGAATGGATTCTGCGCATGTGCGTGAGCTTGACTCTTAAAATTTCGATAAAATATAGGAATTCTTTGGAATTAAATTTTATTTTTGAAGTATATGATTTGGAATCAATAATAGTAATTGTGAGAATAATGGAGCGGAATAGATAAAATAAATTTAAAAAAAAAAGAAAACATAAAAAAATGTTGGTCGGAATCGATATTCGAACTGAGGACCTTCAAAACTGAACGACATGCCTTGCCAATCCAGCCACCAAGCCTCGTAACATGAGAGCGTCTGAATTGTCTAAGATTCTCATCCGATTGTCTAAGAAAAGTTTTAAGCAAGGTGTCAATCTGATGAAAACGCAGAATGATTTGTATGCGAATGGATTCTGCGCATGTGCGTGAGCTTGACTCTTAAAATGTCAATAAAATATAGGAATCCTTTGGAATTAAATTTTATTTTTGAAGTATATGATTTGGAATAAATCATAGTAATTGCGAGAATAATGGAGAAGAATGGATAAAAAATTTTTAAAAAAAAATAAAATATAAAAAATATTGGTCGGAATCAATATTCGAACTGAGGACCTGCAAAACTGAACGACATGCTTTGCCCATCCAGCCACCAAGCCTCGTAACACGAGAGCGTCTGAGGCATCTAAGATTATCATCCGATTGTCCAAGAAAAGTTTTAAGCAAGATGTCAATCTGATCAAAACGCACAATGATTTGTATACGAATGGATTCTGCGCATGTGCGTGAGCTTGACTCTTAAAATGTCGATAAAATATAAGAATCCTTTGGAATTAAATTTAATTTTTGAAGTATATGATTTGGAATAAATCATAGTAATTGTGAGAATAATGGAGAAGAATAGATAAAATAAATTTAAAAAAAAGAAAATATAAAGAAATATTGGTCGGAATCGATATTCGAACTGAGGAACTGCAAAACTGAGCGACATGCTTTTCCCATCCGGCCATCAAGCCTCGTAACACGAGAGCGTCTGAAGCATCTAAGATTATCATCCGATTGTCCAAGAAACGTTTTAAGCAAGATGTCAATCTGATCAAAACGCACAATGATATGTATACGAATGGATTCTGCGCATGTGCTTGAGTTTGACTCTTAAAATGTCGATAAAATATAGGAATCCTTTGGAATGAAATTTTATTTTTGAAGTATATGATTTGGAATAAATCATAGTAATTGTGAGAATAATGGAGCGGAATAGATAAAATAAATTTAAAAAAAAGAAGACATAAAAAAATGTTGGTCGGAATCGATATTCGAACTGAGGACCTGCAAAACTGAACGACATGCTTTTCCCATCCAGCCACCAAGCCTCGTAACACGAGAGCGTCTGAAGGATCTAAGATTCTCATCCGATTGTCCAAGAAAAGTTTTAAGCAAGGTGTCAATCTGATGAAAACGCAGAATGATTTGTATGCGAATGGATTCTGCGCATGTGCGTGAGCTTGACTCTTAAAATGTCGATAAAATATAGGAATCCTTTGGAATTAATTTTTATTTTTGAAGTATATGATTTGGAATCAATAATAGTAATTGTGAGAATAATGGAGCGGAATAGATAAAATAAATTTTTAAAAAATAAAATATAAAGAAATATTGGTCGGAATCGATATTCGAACTGAGGAACTGCAAAACTGAACGACATGCTTTTCCCATCCAGCCATCAAGCCACGTAACACGAGAGCGTCTGAAGCATCTAAGATTATCATCCGATTGTCCAAGAAAAGTTTTAAGCAAGATGTCAATCTGATCAAAACGCACAATGATTTGTATACGAATGGATTCTGCGCATGTACGTGAGCTTGACTCTTAAAATGTCGATAAAATATAGGAATCCTTTGGAATTAAATTTTATTTTTGAAGTATATGATTTGGAATAAATCATAGTAATTGTGAGAATAATGGAGAAGAATAGATAAAATAAATTTTAAAGAAATAAAATATAAAGAAATATTGGTCGGAATCGATATTCGAACAGAGGACCTGCAAAACTGTACGACATGCCTTGCCCATCCAGCCACCAAGCCTCGTAACGCGAGAGCGTCTGAAGGATCTAAGATTCTCATCCGATTGTCCAAGAAAGGTTTTAAGCAAGGTGTCAATCTGATCAAAACGCACAATGATTTGTATACGAATGGATTCTGCGCATGTGCTTGAGTTTGACTCTTAAAATGTCGATAAAATATAGGAATCCTTTGGAATTAAATTTTATTTTTGAAGTATATGATTTGGAATAAGTCATAGTAATTGGGAGAATAATGGAGAAGAATAGATAAAATAAATTTTAAAAAAATAAAATATAAAGAAATATTGGTCGGAATCGATATTCGAACTGAGGACCTGCAAAACTGAACGACATGCGTTTCCCATCCAGCCACCAAGCCTCGTAACACGAGAGCGTCTGAAGGATCTAAGATTCTCATTCCGATTGTCCACGAAAAGTTTTAGGCAAGGTGACAATCTGGTCAAAAGGCACAGTGATTTGTATACGAATGGATTCTGCGCATGTGCGTGAGCTTGACTCTTAAAATGTCGATAAAATATAGGAATCCCTTGGAATTAAATTTTATTTTTGAAGTATATGATTTGGAATCAATCATAGTAATTGTGAGAATAATGGAGCGGAATAGATAAAATAAATTTAAAAAAAAAAAGAAAACATAAAAAAATGTTGGTCGGAATCGATATTCGAACTGAGGACCTGCAAAACTGAACGACATGCTTTGCCCATCCAGCCACCAAGCCTCGTAACACGAGAGCGTCTGAGGCATCTAAGATTATCATCCGATTGTCCAAGAAAAGTTTTAAGCAAGATGTCAATCTGATCAAAACGCACAATGATTTGTATACGAATGGATTCTGCGCATGTGCGTGAGCTTGACTCTTAAAATGTCGATAAAATATAAGAATCCTTTGGAATTAAATTTAATTTTTGAAGTATATGATTTGGAATAAATCATAGTAATTGTGAGAATAATGGAGAAGAATAGATAAAATAAATTTTAAAAAAAGAAAATATAAAGAAATATTGGTCGGAATCGATATTCGAACTGAGGAACTGCAAAACTGAGCGACATGCTTTTCCCATCCGGCCATCAAGCCTCGTAACACGAGAGCGTCTGAAGCATCTAAGATTATCATCCGATTGTCCAAGAAAAGTTTTAAGCAAGATGTCAATCTGATCAAAACGCACAATGATATGTATACGAATGGATTCTGCGCATGTGCTTGAGTTTGACTCTTAAAATGTCGATAAAATATAGGAATCCTTTGGAATGAAATTTTATTTTTGAAGTATATGATTTGGAATAAATCATAGTAATTGTGAGAATAATGGAGCGGAATAGATAAAATAAATTTAAAAAAAAGAAGACATAAAAAAATGTTGGTCGGAATCGATATTCGAACTGAGGACCTGCAAAACTGAACGACATGCTTTTCCCATCAAGCCACCAAGCCTCGTAACAGGAGAGCGTCTGAAGGATCTAAGATTCTCATCCGATTGTCCAAGAAAAGTTTTAAGCAAGGTGTCAATCTGATGAAAACGCAGAATGATTTGTATGCGAATGGATTCTGCGCATGTGCGTGAGCTTGACTCTTAAAATGTCGATAAAATATAGGAATCCTTTGGAATTAATTTTTATTTTTGAAGTATATGATTTGGAATCAATAATAGTAATTGTGAGAATAATGGAGCGGAATAGATAAAATAAATTTTTAAAAAATAAAATATAAAGAAATATTGGTCGGAATCGATATTCGAACTGAGGAACTGCAAAACTGAACGACATGCTTTTCCCATCCAGCCACCAAGCCACGTAACACGAGAGCGTCTGAAGCATCTAAGATTATCATCCGATTGTCCAAGAAAAGTTTTAAGCAAGATGTCAATCTGATCAAAACGCACAATGATTTGTATACGAATGGATTCTGCGCATGTACGTGAGCTTGACTCTTAAAATGTCGATAAAATATAGGAATCCCTTGGAATTAAATTTTATTTTTGAAGTATATGATTTGGAATCAATCATAGTAATTGTGAGAATAATGGAGCGGAATAGATAAAATAAATTTAAAAAAAAAAGAAAACATAAAAAAATGTTGGTCGGAATCGATATTCGAACTGAGGACCTGCAAAACTGAACGACATGCTTTGCCCATCCAGCCACCAAGCCTCGTAACACGAGAGCGTCTGAGGCATCTAAGATTATCATCCGATTGTCCAAGAAAAGTTTTAAGCAAGATGTCAATCTGATCAAAACGCACAATGATTTGTATACGAATGGATTCTGCGCATGTGCGTGAGCTTGACTCTTAAAATGTCGATAAAATATAAGAATCCTTTGGAATTAAATTTAATTTTTGAAGTATATGATTTGGAATAAATCATAGTAATTGTGAGAATAATGGAGAAGAATAGATAAAATAAATTTTAAAAAAAGAAAATATAAAGAAATATTGGTCGGAATCGATATTCGAACTGAGGAACTGCAAAACTGAGCGACATGCTTTTCCCATCCGGCCATCAAGCCTCGTAACACGAGAGCGTCTGAAGCATCTAAGATTATCATCCGATTGTCCAAGAAAAGTTTTAAGCAAGATGTCAATCTGATCAAAACGCACAATGATATGTATACGAATGGATTCTGCGCATGTGCTTGAGTTTGACTCTTAAAATGTCGATAAAATATAGGAATCCTTTGGAATGAAATTTTATTTTTGAAGTATATGATTTGGAATAAATCATAGTAATTGTGAGAATAATGGAGCGGAATAGATAAAATAAATTTAAAAAAAAGAAGACATAAAAAAATGTTGGTCGGAATCGATATTCGAACTGAGGACCTGCAAAACTGAACGACATGCTTTTCCCATCAAGCCACCAAGCCTCGTAACAGGAGAGCGTCTGAAGGATCTAAGATTCTCATCCGATTGTCCAAGAAAAGTTTTAAGCAAGGTGTCAATCTGATGAAAACGCAGAATGATTTGTATGCGAATGGATTCTGCGCATGTGCGTGAGCTTGACTCTTAAAATGTCGATAAAATATAGGAATCCTTTGGAATTAATTTTTATTTTTGAAGTATATGATTTGGAATCAATAATAGTAATTGTGAGAATAATGGAGCGGAATAGATAAAATAAATTTTTAAAAAATAAAATATAAAGAAATATTGGTCGGAATCGATATTCGAACTGAGGAACTGCAAAACTGAACGACATGCTTTTCCCATCCAGCCACCAAGCCACGTAACACGAGAGCGTCTGAAGCATCTAAGATTATCATCCGATTGTCCAAGAAAAGTTTTAAGCAAGATGTCAATCTGATCAAAACGCACAATGATTTGTATACGAATGGATTCTGCGCATGTACGTGAGCTTGACTCTTAAAATGTCGATAAAATATAGGAATCCTTTGGAATTAAATTTTATTTTTGAAGTATATGATTTGGAATAAATCATAGTAATTGTGAGAATAATGGAGAAGAATAGATAAAATAAATTTTAAAGAAATAAAATATAAAGAAATATTGGTCGGAATCGATATTCGAACAGAGGACCTGCAAAACTGTACGACATGCCTTGCCCATCCAGCCACCAAGCCTCGTAACGCGAGAGCGTCTGAAGGATCTAAGATTCTCATCCGATTGTCCAAGAAAGGTTTTAAGCAAGGTGTCAATCTGATCAAAACGCACAATGATTTGTATACGAATGGATTCTGCGCATGTGCTTGAGTTTGACTCTTAAAATGTCGATAAAATATAGGAATCCTTTGGAATTAAATTTTATTTTTGAAGTATATGATTTGGAATAAGTCATAGTAATTGGGAGAATAATGGAGAAGAATAGATAAAATAATTTTTAAAAAAATAAAATATAAAGAAATATTGGTCGGAATCGATATTCGAACTGAGGACCTGCAAAACTGAACGACATGCGTTTCCCATCCAGCCACCAAGCCTCGTAACACGAGAGCGTCTGAAGGATCTAAGATTCTCATTCCGATTGTCCACGAAAAGTTTTAGGCAAGGTGACAATCTGGTCAAAAGGCACAGTGATTTGTATACGAATGGATTCTGCGCATGTGCGTGAGCTTGACTCTTAAAATGTCGATAAAATATAGGAATCCCTTGGAATTAAATTTTATTTTTGAAGTATATGATTTGGAATCAATCATAGTAATTGTGAGAATAATGGAGCGGAATAGATAAAATAAATTTAAAAAAAAAAGAAAACATAAAAAAATGTTGGTCGGAATCGATATTCGAACTGAGGACCTGCAAAACTGAACGACATGCTTTGCCCATTCAGCCACCAAGCCTCGTAACACGAGAGCGTCTGAAGGATCTAAGATTCTCATCCGATTGTCCAAGAAAAGTTTTAAGCAAGGTGTCAATCTGATCAAAACGCACAATGATTTGTATACGAATGGATTCTGCGCATGTGCGTGAGCTTGACTCTTAAAATTTCGATAAAATATAGGAATCCTTTGGAATTAAATTTTATTTTTGAAGTATATGATTTGGAATAAATCATAGTAATTGTGAGAATAATGGAGAAGAATAGATAAAATAAATTTAAAAAAAGAAAATATAAAAAAATATTGGTCGGAATCAATATTCGAACTGAGGACCTGCAAAACTGAACGACATGCCTTGCCAATCCAGCCACCAAGCCTCGTAGCACGAGAGCGTCTGAATTGTCTAAGATTCTCATCCGATTGTCTAAGAAAAGTTTTAAGCAAGGTGTCAATCTGATGAAAACGCACAATGATTTGTATGCGAATGGATTCTGCGCATGTGCGTGAGCTTGACTCTTAAAATGTCAATAAAATATAGGAATCCTTTGGAATTAAATTTTATTTTTGAAGTATATGATTTGGAATAAATCATAGTAATTGCGAGAATAATGGAGAAGAATAGATAAAAAAATTTTTAAAAAAATAAAATATAAAAAATATTGGTCGGAATCAATATTCGAACTGAGGTCCTGCAAAACTGAACGACATGCTTTGCCCATCCAGCCACCAAGCCTCGTAACACGAGAGAGTCTGAAGCATCTAAGATTATCATCCGATTGTCCAAGAAAAGTTTTAAGCAAGGTGCCAATCTGATCAAAACGCATAATGATTTGTATACGAATGGATTCTGCGCATGTGCGTGAGCTTGACTCTTAAAATGTCGATAAAATATAGGAATCCTTTGGAATTAAATTTAATTTTTGAAATATATGATTTGGAATAAATCATAGTAATTGTGAGAATAATGGAGAAGAATAGATAAAATTTTTTTAAAAAAAATAAAATATAAAAAATATTGGTCGGAATCAATATTCGAACTGAGGACCTGCAAAACTGAACGACATGCTTTTCCCATCCAGCCACCAATCCTCGTAACACGAGAGCGTCTGAAGGATCTAAGATTCTCATTCCGATTGTCCACGAAAAGTTTTAGGCAAGGTGACAATCTGGTCAAAAGGCACAGTGATTTGTATACGAATGGATTCTGCGCATGTGCGTGAGCTTGACTCTTAAAATGTCGATAAAATATAGGAATCCTTTGGAATTAAATTTTATTTTTGAAGTATATGATTTGGAATCAATCATAGTAATTGTGAGAATAATGGAGCGGAATAGATAAAATAAATTAAAAAAAAAAGAAAACATAAAAAAATGTTGGTCGGAATCGATATTCGAACTGAGGACCTGCAAAACTGAACGACATGCTTTGCCCATCCAGCCACCAAGCCTCGTAACACGAGAGCGTTTGAAGGATCTAAGATTCTCATCCGATTGTCCAAGAAAAGTTTTAAGCAAGGTGTCAATCTGATCAAAACGAACAATGATTTGTATACGAATGGATTCTGCGCATGTGCTTTAGCTTCACTCTTAAAATGTCGATAAAATATAGGAATCCTTTGGAATTAAATTTTATTTTTGAAGTATATGATTTGGAATAAATCATTGTAATTGTGAGAATAATGGAGAAGAATAGATAAAATAAATTTAAAAAAAATAAAATATAAAGAAATATTGGTCGGAATCGAAATTCGAACTGAGGACCTGCAAAACTGAACGACATGCTTTTCCCATCCAGCCACCAAGCCTCATAACACGAGAGCGTCTGAAGGATCTAAGATTCTCATTACGATTGTCCACGAAAAGTTTTAGGCAAGGTGACAATCTGGTCAAAAAGCACAGTGATTTGTATAACCAAGGGTTCTGCGTATGTGCGTGAGCTTGACTCTTAAAATTTCGATAAAATATAGGAATCCTTTGGAATTAAATTTTATTTTTGAAGTTTATGATTTGGAATAAATCATAGTAATTGTGAGAATAATGGAGAAGAATAGATAAAATAAATTAAAAAAAAGAAAATATAAAAAAATATTGGTCGGAATCAATATTCGAACTGAGGACCTGCAAAACTGAACGACATGCTTTGCCCATCCAGCCACCAAGCCTCGTACCACGAGAGCGTCTGAAGAATCTAAGATTCTCATCCGATTGTCCAAGAAAAGTTTTAAGCAAGGTGTCAATCTGATCAAAACGCACAATGATTTGTATACGAATGGATTCTGCGCATGTGCGTGAGCTTGACTCTTAAAATTTCGATAAAATATAGGAATCCTTTGGAATTAAATTTTATTTTTGAAGTATATGATTTGGAATAAATCATAGTAATTGTGAGAATAATGGAGAAGAATAGATAAAATAAATTAAAAAAAAGAAAATATAAAAAAATATTGGTCGGAATCAATATTCGAACTGAGGACCTGCAAAACTGAACGACATGCCTTGCCAATCCAGCCACCAAGCCTCGTAGCACGAGAGCGTCTGAATTGTCTAAGATTCTCATCCGATTGTCTAAGAAAAGTTTTAAGCAAGGTGTCAATCTGATGAAAACGCACAATGATTTGTATGCGAATGGATTCTGCGCATGTGCGTGAGCTTGACTCTTAAAATGTCAATAAAATATAGGAATCCTTTGGAATTAAATTTTATTTTTGAAGTATATGATTTGGAATAAATCATAGTAATTGCGAGAATAATGGAGAAGAATAGATAAAAAAATTTTTAAAAAAATAAAATATAAAAAATATTGGTCGGAATCAATATTCGAACTGAGGTCCTGCAAAACTGAACGACATGCTTTGCCCATCCAGCCACCAAGCCTCGTAACACGAGAGCGTCTGAAGCATCTAAGATTATCATCCGATTGTCCAAGAAAAGTTTTAAGCAAGGTGCCAATCTGATCAAAACGCACAATGATTTGTATACGAATGGATTCTGCGCATGTGCGTGAGCTTGACTCTTAAAATGTCGATAAAATATAGGAATCCTTTGGAATTAAATTTAATTTTTGAAATATATGATTTGGAATAAATCATAGTAATTGTGAGAATAATGGAGAAAAATAGATAAAATAAATTTTAAAAAAATAAAATATAAAGAAATATTGGTCGGAATCGATATTCGAACTGAGGACCTGCAAAACTGAACGACATGCTTTTCCCATCCAGCCACCAAGCCTCGTAACACGAGAGCGTCTGAAGGATCTAAGATTCTCATTCCGATTGTCCACGAAAAGTTTTAGGCAAGGTGACAATCTGGTCAAAAGGCACAGTGATTTGTATGCGAATGGATTCTGCGCATGTGCGTGAGCTTGACTCTTAAAATTTCGATAAAATATAGGAATCCTTTGGAATTAAATTTTATTTTTGAAGTATATGATTTGGAATAAATCATAGTAATTGTGAGAATAATGGAGAAGAATAGATAAAATAAATTTTAAAAAAATAAAATATAAAGAAATATTGGTCGGAATCGATATTCGAACTGAGGACCTGCAAAACTGAACGACATGCTTTTCCCATTCAGCCACCTAGCCTCGTAACACGAGAGCGTCTGAAGGATCTAAGATTCTCATTCCGATTGTCCACGAAAAGTTTTAGGCAAGGTGACAATCTGGTCAAAAAGCACAGTGATTTGTATGCGAATGGATTCTGCGCATGTGCGTGAGCTTGACTCTTAAAATGTCGATAAAATATAGGAATCCTTTGGAATTAAATTTTATTTTTGAAGTATATGATTTGGAATAAATCATAGTAATTGTGAGAATAATGGAGAAGAATAGATAAAATAAATTTAAAAAAAATAAAATATAAAGAAATATTGGTTGGAATCGATATTCGAACTGAGGACCTGCAAAACTGAACGACATGCTTTTTCCATTCAGCCACCAAGCCTCGTAACACGAGAGCGTCTGAAGGATCTAAGATTCTCATTCCGATTGTCCACGAAAAGTTTTAGGCAAGGTGACAATCTGGTCAAAAAGCACAGTGATTTGTATGCGAATGGATTCTGCGCATGTGCGTGAGCTTGACTCTTAAAATTTCGATAAAATATAGGAATCCTTTGGAATTAAATTTTATTTTTGAAGTATATGATTTGGAATAAATCATAGTAATTGTGAGAATAATGGAGAAGAATAGATGAAATAAATTAAAAAAAAAGAAAATATAAAAAAATATTGGTCGGAATCAATATTCGAACTGAGGACCTGCAAAACTGAACGACATGCCTTGCCAATCCAGCCCCCAAGCCTCGTAACACGAGAGCTTCTGAATTGTCTAAGATTCTCATCCGATTGTCTAAGAAAAGTTTTAAGCAAGGTGTCAATCTGATGAAAACGCACAATGATTTGTATGCGAATGGATTCTGCGCATGTGCGTGAGCTTCACTCTTAAAATATTGATAAAATATAGGAATGCTTTGGAATTAAATTTTATTTTTGAAGTATATGATTTGGAATAAATCATAGTAATTGTGAGAATGATGGAGAAGAATAGATAAAATAAATTAAAAAATAATAAAATATAAAGAAATATTGGTCGGAATCGATATTCGAACTGAGGACCTGCAAAACTGAACGACATGCTTTTCCCATCCAGCCACCAAGCCTCGTAACACGAGAGCGTCTGAAGGATCTAAGATTCTCATTCCGATTGTCCTCGAAAAGTTTTAGGCAAGGTGACAATCTGGTCAAAAGGCACAGTGATTTGTATGCGAATGGATTCTGCGCATGTGCGTGAGCTTGACTCTTAAAATGTCGATAAAATATAGGAATCCTTTGGAATGAAATTTAATTTTTGAAGTATATGATTTGGAAAAATCATAGTAATTGTGAGAAGAATGGAGAAGAATAGATAAAATAAATTTAAAAAAAATAAAATATAAAGAAATATTGGTCGGAATCGATATTCGAACTGAGGACCTGCAAAACTGAACGACATGCTTTTTCCATTCAGCCACCAAGCCTCGTAATACGAGAGCGTCTGAAGGATCTAAGATTCTCATTCCGATTGTCCACGAAAAGTTTTAGGCAAGGTGACAATATGGTCAAAAAGCACAGTGATTTGTATGCGAATGGATTCTGCGCATGTGCGTGAGCTTGACTCTTAAAATTTCGATAAAATATAGGAATCCTTTGGAATTAAATTTTATTTTTGAAGTATATGATTTGGAATAAATCATAGTAATTGTGAGAATATTGGAGAAGAATAGATAAAATAAATTTAAAAAAAAGAAAATATAAAAAAATATTGTTCGGAATCAATATTCGAACTGAGGAGCTGCAAAACTGATCGACATGCCTTGCAAATCCAGCCCCCAAGCCTCGTAACACGAGAGCTTCTGAATTGTCTAAGATTCTCATCCGATTGTCTAAGAAAAGTTTTAAGCAAGGTGTCAATCTGATGAAAACGCACAATGATTTGTATGCGAATGGATTCTGCGCATGTGCGTGAGCTTGACTCTTAAAATATTGATAAAATATAGGAATGCTTTGGAATTAAATTTTATTTTTGAAGTATATGATTTGGAATAAATCATAGTAATTGTGAGAATGATGGAGAAGAATAGATAAAATAAATTAAAAAAAAATAAAATATAAAGAAATATTGGTCGGAATCGATATTCGAACTGAGGACCTGCAAAACTGAACGACATGCTTTGCCCATCCAGCCACTAAGCCTCGTAACAGGAAAGCGTCTGAAGGAACTAAGATTCTCATCCGATTGTCCAAGAAAAGTTTGAAGCAAGGTGTCAATCTGATCAAAACGCGCTATGATTTGTATACGAATGGATTTTGTGCATGTGCGTGGGCTTGACTCTTACAATGTACATAAAATATAGGAATCCTTTGGAATTAAATTTTATTTTTGAAGCATATGATTTGGAATAAATCATAGTAATTGTGAGAATAATGGAGAAGAATAGATAAAATAAATTTTAAAAAAATAAAATATAAAGAAATATTGGTCGGAATCGATATTCGAACTGAGGACCTGCAAAACTGAACGCCATGCTTTTCCCATCCAGCCACCAAGCCTCGTAACTCGAGAGCGTCTGAAGGATCTAAGATTCTCATTCCGATTGTCCACGAAAAGTTTTAGGCAAGGTGACAATCTGGTCAAAAGGCACAGTGATTTGGTTGCGAATGGATTCTGCGCATGTGCGTGAGCTTGACTCTTAAAATTTCGATAAAATATAGGAATTTTTTGGAATTAAATTTTATTTTTGAAGTATATGATTTGGAATAAATCATAGTAATTGTGAGAATGATGGAGAAGAATAGATAAAATAAATTTAAAAAAAATAAAATATAAAGAAATATTGGTCGGAATCGATATTCGAACTGAGGACCTGCAAAACTGAACGACATGCTTTGCCCATCCAGCCACCAAGCCTCGTAACAGGAGAGCGTCTGAAGGATCTAAGATTCTCATCCGATTGTCCAAGAAAAGTTTGAAGCAAGGTGTCAATCTGATCAAAACGCGCTATGATTTGTATACGAATGGATTTTGCGCATGTGCGTGAGCTTGACTCTTAAAATGTAGATAAAATATAGGAATCCTTTGGAATTAAATTTTATTTTTGAAGTATATGATTTGGAATCAATCATAGTAATTGTGAGAATAATGGAGGGGAAGAGATAAAATAAATCTAAAAAAAAAGAAAACATAAAAAAATGTTGGTCGGAATCGATATTTGAACTGAGGACCTGCAAAACTGAACGACATGCTTTGCCCATCCACCCACCAAGCCTCGCAACACGAGAGCGTCTGAAGGATCTAAGATTCTCATCCGATTGTCCAAGAAAAGTTTTAAGCAAGGTGTCAATCTGATCAAAACTCACAATGATTTGTATACGAATGGATTCTGCGCATGTGCTTGAGCTTGACTCTTAAAATGTAGATAAAATATAGGAATCCTTTGGAATTAAATTTTATTTTTGAAGTATATGATTTGGAATCAATCATAGTAATTGTGAGAATAATGGAGGGGAAAAGATAAAATAAATCTAAAAAAAAAAAAAAGAAAACATAAAAAAATGTTTTTCGGAATCGATATTCGAACTGAGGACCTGCAAAACTGAAAGATTTGCTTTGCCCATCCAGCCACCAAGCCTCGTAACACGAGAGTGTCTGAAGGATCTAAGATTCTCATCCGATTGTCCAAGAAAAGTTTTAAGCAAGGTGTCAATCTGATCAAAACGCACAATGATTTGTATACGAATGGATTCTGCGCATGTACGTGAGCTTGACTCTTAAAATGTCGATAAAATATAGGAATCCTTTGGAATTAAATTTTATTTTTGAAGTATATGATTTGGAATAAATCATAGTAATTGTGAGAATAATGGAGAAGAATAGATAAAATAAATTTTTAAAAAATGAAATATAAAGAAATATTGGTCGGAATCGATATTCGAACTGAGGACCTGCAAAACTGAACGACATGCTTTTCCCATTCAGCCACCAAGCCTCGTAACACGCGAGCGTCTGAAGGATCTAAGATTCTCATTCCGATTGTCCACGAAAAGTTTCAGGCACGGTGACAATCTGGTCAAAAAGCACAGTGATTTGTATGCGAATGGATTCTGCGCATGTGCGTGAGCTTGACTCTTAAAATTTCGATAAAATATAGGAATCCTTTGGAATTAAATTTTATTTTTGAAGTATATGATTTGGAATAAATAATAGTAATTGTGAGAATAATGGAGGGGAAGAGATAAAATAAATCTAAAAAAAAAGAAAACATAAAAAAATGTTTTTCGGAATCGATATTCGAACTGAGGACCTGCAAAACTGAATGATTTGCTTTTCCCATCCAGCCACCAAGCCTCGTAACACCAGAGTGTCTGAAGGATCTAAGATTCTCATCCGATTGTCCAAGAAAAGTTTTAATTAAGGTGTCAATCTGATCAAAATGCACAATGATTTGTATACGAATGGATTCTGCGCATGTGCGTGAGCTTGACTCTTAAAATGTCGATAAAATATAGGAATCTTTTGGAATTAAATTTTATTTTTGAAGTATATGATTTGGAATAAATCATAGTAATTGTGAGAATAATGGAGAAGAATAGATAAAATAAATTTTTAAAAAATGAAATATAAAGAAATATTGGTCGGAATCGATATTCGAACTGAGGACCTGCAAAACTGAACGACATGCTTTTCCCATCCAGCCACCAAGCCTCGTAACACGAGAGTGTCTGAAGGATCTAAGATTCTCATCCGATTGTCCAAGAAAAGTTTTAATTAAGGTGTCAATCTGATCAAAATGCACAATGATTTGTATACGAATGGATTCTGCGCATGTGCGTGAGCTTGACTCTTAAAATGTCGATAAAATATAGGAATCTTTTGGAATTAAATTTTATTTTTGAAGTATATGATTTGGAATCAATCATAGTAATTGTGAGAATAATGGAGCGAAATAGATAAAATAAATTAAAAAAAAAGAAAACATAAAAAAATGTTGGTCGGAATCGAAATTCGAACTGAGGACCTGCAAAACTGAACGACATGCTTTTTCCATTCAGCCACCAAGCCTCGTAACACGAGAGCGTCTGAAGGATCTAAGATTCTCATTCCGATTGTCCACGAAAAGTTTTAGGCAAGGTGACAATCTGGTCAAAAAGCACAGTGATTTGTATGCGAATGGATTCTGCGCATGTGCGTGAGCTTGACTCTTAAAATTTCGATAAAATATAGGAATCCTTTGGAATTAAATTTTATTTTTGAAGTATATGATTTGGAATAAATCATAGTAATTGTGAGAATAATGGAGAAGAATAGATGAAATAAATTAAAAAAAAAGAAAATATAAAAAAATATTGGTCGGAATCAATATTCGAACTGAGGACCTGCAAAACTGAACGACATGCCTTGCCAATCCAGCCCCCAAGCCTCGTAACACGAGAGCTTCTGAATTGTCTAAGATTCTCATCCGATTGTCTAAGAAAAGTTTTAAGCAAGGTGTCAATCTGATGAAAACGCACAATGATTTGTATGCGAATGGATTCTGCGCATGTGCGTGAGCTTCACTCTTAAAATATTGATAAAATATAGGAATGCTTTGGAATTAAATTTTATTTTTGAAGTATATGATTTGGAATAAATCATAGTAATTGTGAGAATGATGGAGAAGAATAGATAAAATAAATTAAAAAATAATAAAATATAAAGAAATATTGGTCGGAATCGATATTCGAACTGAGGACCTGCAAAACTGAACGACATGCTTTTCCCATCCAGCCACCAAGCCTCGTAACACGAGAGCGTCTGAAGGATCTAAGATTCTCATTCCGATTGTCCTCGAAAAGTTTTAGGCAAGGTGACAATCTGGTCAAAAGGCACAGTGATTTGTATGCGAATGGATTCTGCGCATGTGCGTGAGCTTGACTCTTAAAATGTCGATAAAATATAGGAATCCTTTGGAATGAAATTTAATTTTTGAAGTATATGATTTGGAAAAATCATAGTAATTGTGAGAAGAATGGAGAAGAATAGATAAAATAAATTTTAAAAAAATAAAATATAAAGAAATATTGGTCGGAATCGATATTCGAACTGAGGACCTGCAAAACTGAACGACATGCTTTTTCCATTCAGCCACCAAGCCTCGTAATACGAGAGCGTCTGAAGGATCTAAGATTCTCATTCCGATTGTCCACGAAAAGTTTTAGGCAAGGTGACAATATGGTCAAAAAGCACAGTGATTTGTATGCGAATGGATTCTGCGCATGTGCGTGAGCTTGACTCTTAAAATTTCGATAAAATATAGGAATCCTTTGGAATTAAATTTTATTTTTGAAGTATATGATTTGGAATAAATCATAGTAATTGTGAGAATATTGGAGAAGAATAGATAAAATAAATTTAAAAAAAAGAAAATATAAAAAAATATTGTTCGGAATCAATATTCGAACTGAGGAGCTGCAAAACTGATCGACATGCCTTGCAAATCCAGCCCCCAAGCCTCGTAACACGAGAGCTTCTGAATTGTCTAAGATTCTCATCCGATTGTCTAAGAAAAGTTTTAAGCAAGGTGTCAATCTGATGAAAACGCACAATGATTTGTATGCGAATGGATTCTGCGCATGTGCGTGAGCTTGACTCTTAAAATATTGATAAAATATAGGAATGCTTTGGAATTAAATTTTATTTTTGAAGTATATGATTTGGAATAAATCATAGTAATTGTGAGAATGATGGAGAAGAATAGATAAAATAAATTAAAAAAAAATAAAATATAAAGAAATATTGGTCGGAATCGATATTCGAACTGAGGACCTGCAAAACTGAACGACATGCTTTGCCCATCCAGCCACTAAGCCTCGTAACAGGAAAGCGTCTGAAGGAACTAAGATTCTCATCCGATTGTCCAAGAAAAGTTTGAAGCAAGGTGTCAATCTGATCAAAACGCGCTATGATTTGTATACGAATGGATTTTGTGCATGTGCGTGGGCTTGACTCTTACAATGTACATAAAATATAGGAATCCTTTGGAATTAAATTTTATTTTTGAAGCATATGATTTGGAATAAATCATAGTAATTGTGAGAATAATGGAGAAGAATAGATAAAATAAATTTTAAAAAAATAAAATATAAAGAAATATTGGTCGGAATCGATATTCGAACTGAGGACCTGCAAAACTGAACGCCATGCTTTTCCCATCCAGCCACCAAGCCTCGTAACTCGAGAGCGTCTGAAGGATCTAAGATTCTCATTCCGATTGTCCACGAAAAGTTTTAGGCAAGGTGACAATCTGGTCAAAAGGCACAGTGATTTGGTTGCGAATGGATTCTGCGCATGTGCGTGAGCTTGACTCTTAAAATTTCGATAAAATATAGGAATTTTTTGGAATTAAATTTTATTTTTGAAGTATATGATTTGGAATAAATCATAGTAATTGTGAGAATGATGGAGAAGAATAGATAAAATAAATTTAAAAAAAATAAAATATAAAGAAATATTGGTCGGAATCGATATTCGAACTGAGGACCTGCAAAACTGAACGACATGCTTTGCCCATCCAGCCACCAAGCCTCGTAACAGGAGAGCGTCTGAAGGATCTAAGATTCTCATCCGATTGTCCAAGAAAAGTTTGAAGCAAGGTGTCAATCTGATCAAAACGCGCTATGATTTGTATACGAATGGATTTTGCGCATGTGCGTGAGCTTGACTCTTAAAATGTAGATAAAATATAGGAATCCTTTGGAATTAAATTTTATTTTTGAAGTATATGATTTGGAATCAATCATAGTAATTGTGAGAATAATGGAGGGGAAGAGATAAAATAAATCTAAAAAAAAAGAAAACATAAAAAAATGTTGGTCGGAATCGATATTTGAACTGAGGACCTGCAAAACTGAACGACATGCTTTGCCCATCCACCCACCAAGCCTCGCAACACGAGAGCGTCTGAAGGATCTAAGATTCTCATCCGATTGTCCAAGAAAAGTTTTAAGCAAGGTGTCAATCTGATCAAAACTCACAATGATTTGTATACGAATAGATTCTGCGCATGTGCTTGAGCTTGACTCTTAAAATGTAGATAAAATATAGGAATCCTTTGGAATTAAATTTTATTTTTGAAGTATATGATTTGGAATCAATCATAGTAATTGTGAGAATAATGGAGGGGAAAAGATAAAATAAATCTAAAAAAAAAAAAAAGAAAACATAAAAAAATGTTTTTCGGAATCGATATTCGAACTGAGGACCTGCAAAACTGAAAGATTTGCTTTGCCCATCCAGCCACCAAGCCTCGTAACACAAGAGTGTCTGAAGGATCTAAGATTCTCATCCGATTGTCCAAGAAAAGTTTTAAGCAAGGTGTCAATCTGATCAAAACGCACAATGATTTGTATACGAATGGATTCTGCGCATGTACGTGAGCTTGACTCTTAAAATGTCGATAAAATATAGGAATCCTTTGGAATTAAATTTTATTTTTGAAGTATATGATTTGGAATAAATCATAGTAATTGTGAGAATAATGGAGAAGAATAGATAAAATAAATTTTTAAAAAATGAAATATAAAGAAATATTGGTCGGAATCGATATTCGAACTGAGGACCTGCAAAACTGAACGACATGCTTTTCCCATTCAGCCACCAAGCCTCGTAACACGCGAGCGTCTGAAGGATCTAAGATTCTCATTCCGATTGTCCACGAAAAGTTTCAGGCACGGTGACAATCTGGTCAAAAAGCACAGTGATTTGTATGCGAATGGATTCTGCGCATGTGCGTGAGCTTGACTCTTAAAATTTCGATAAAATATAGGAATCCTTTGGAATTAAATTTTATTTTTGAAGTATATGATTTGGAATAAATAATAGTAATTGTGAGAATAATGGAGGGGAAGAGATAAAATAAATCTAAAAAAAAAGAAAACATAAAAAAATGTTTTTCGGAATCGATATTCGAACTGAGGACCTGCAAAACTGAATGATTTGCTTTTCCCATCCAGCCACCAAGCCTCGTAACACGAGAGTGTCTGAAGGATCTAAGATTCTCATCCGATTGTCCAAGAAAAGTTTTAATTAAGGTGTCAATCTGATCAAAATGCACAATGATTTGTATACGAATGGATTCTGCGCATGTGCGTGAGCTTGACTCTTAAAATGTCGATAAAATATAGGAATCTTTTGGAATTAAATTTTATTTTTGAAGTATATGATTTGGAATAAATCATAGTAATTGTGAGAATAATGGAGAAGAATAGATAAAATAAATTTTTAAAAAATGAAATATAAAGAAATATTGGTCGGAATCGATATTCGAACTGAGGACCTGCAAAACTGAACGACATGCTTTTCCCATCCAGCCACCAAGCCTCGTAACACGAGAGTGTCTGAAGGATCTAAGATTCTCATCCGATTGTCCAAGAAAAGTTTTAATTAAGGTGTCAATCTGATCAAAATGCACAATGATTTGTATACGAATGGATTCTGCGCATGTGCGTGAGCTTGACTCTTAAAATGTCGATAAAATATAGGAATCTTTTGGAATTAAATTTTATTTTTGAAGTATATGATTTGGAATCAATCATAGTAATTGTGAGAATAATGGAGCGAAATAGATAAAATAAATTAAAAAAAAAGAAAACATAAAAAAATGTTGGTCGGAATCGAAATTCGAACTGAGGACCTGCAAAACTGAACGACATGCTTTGCCCATCCAGCCACCAGGCCTCGTAACACCTGAGCGTCTGAAGGATCTAAGATTCTCATCCGATTGTCCAAGAAAAGTTTTAAGCAAGGTGTCAATCTGATCAAAACGCACAATGATTTGTATACGAATGGATTCTGCGCATGTGCGTGAGCTTGACTCTTAAAATGTCGATAAAATATAGGAATCCTTTGGAATTATATTTTATTTTTGAAGTATATGATTTGGAATAAATCATAGTAATTGTGAGAATAATGGAGAAGAATAGATAAAATAAATTTTTAAAAAATGAAATGTAAAGAAATTTTGGTCGGAATCGATATTCGAACTGAGGACCTGCAAAACTGAACGACATGCTTTTCCCATTCAGCCACCAAGCCTCGTAACACGAGAGCGTCTGAAGGATCTAAGATTCTCATTCCGATTGTCCACGAAAAGTTTCAGGCAAGGTGACAATCTGGTCAAAAAGCACAGTGATTTGTATTCGAATGGATTCTGCGCATCTGCGTGAGATTGACTCTAAAAATTTCGATAAAATATAGGAATCCTTTGGAATTAAATTTTATTTTTGAAGTATATGATTTGGAATAAATCATAGTAATTGTGAGAATGATGGAGAAGAATAGATAAAATAAATTTAAAAAAAAAATAAAATATAAAAAAATATTGGTAGGAATCGATATTCGAACTGAGGACCTGCAAAACTGAACGACATGCCTTGGCAATCCAGCCACCACGCCTCGTAACACGAGAGCGTCTGAATTGTCTAAGATTCTCATCCGATTGTCCAAGAAAAGTTTTAAGCAAAGTGTCAATCTGATCAAAACTCACAATGATTTGTATACGAATGGATTCTGCGCATGTGCTTGAGCTTGACTCTTAAAATGTAGATAAAATATAGGAATCCTTTGGAATTAAATTTTATTTTGAAAGTATATGATTTGAAATAAATCATAGTAATTGTGAGAATAATGGAGAAGAATAGATAAAATAAATTTTAAAAAAATAAAATATAAAAAAATATTGATCGGAATCGATATTCGAACTGAGGAGTTGCAAAACTGAACGACATGCATTGGCAATCCAGCCACCAAGCCTCGTAGCACGAGAGCGTCTGAATTGTCTAAGATTCTCATCCGATAGTCCAAGAAGGGTTTTAAGCAAGGTGTCAATCTGATCAAAACGCACAATGATTTGTATACGAATGGATCCTGCGCATGTGCGTGAGCTTGACTCTTAAAATGTCGATAAAATATAGGAATCCTTTATAATTAAATTTTATTTTTGAAGTATATGATTTGGAATCAATAATAGTAATTGTGAGAATAATGGAGCGGAATAGATAAAATAAATTTAAAAAAAATTAAATATAAAAAATATTGGTCGGAATCAATATTCGAACTGCGGACCTGCAAAGCTGAACGACATGCTTTGGCCATCCAGCCACCAAGTCTTGTAATACGAGAGCGTCTGAAGGATCTAAGATTCTCATCCGATTGTCCACGAAAAGTTTTAGGCAAAGTGACAATCTGGGCAAAAAGCACAGTGATTTGTATGCGAATGGATTCTGCGCATTTGCGTGAGCTTGACTCTTAAAATTTCGATAAAATATAGGAATCCTTTGTAATTAAATTTTATTTTTGAAGTATATGATTTGGAATAAATCATAGTAATTGTGAGAATAATGGAGAAGAATAGATAAAATAAATTTAAAAACAAGAAAATATAGAAAAATATTGGTCGGAATCAATATTCGAACTGAGGACCTGCAAAACTGAACGACATGCTTTGCCCATCCAGCCACCATGCCTCGTAACACCTGAGCGTCTGAAGGATCTAAGATTCTCATCCGATTGTCCAAGAAAAGTTTTAAGCAAGGTGTCAATCTGATCAAAACGCACAATGATTTGTATACGAATGGATTCTGCGCATGTGCGTGAGCTTGACTCTTAAAATGTCGATAAAATATAGGAATCCTTTGGAATTAAATTTTATTTTTGAAGTATATGATTTGGAATAAATCATAGTAATTGTGAGAATAATGGAGAAGAATAGATAAAATAAATTTAAAAAAAAAGAAAACATAAAAAAATGTTGGTCGGAATCGAAATTCGAACTGAGGACCTGCAAAACTGAACGACATGCTTTGCCCATCCAGCCACCAGGCCTCGTAACACCTGAGCGTCTGAAGGATCTAAGATTCTCATCCGATTGTCCAAGAAAAGTTTTAAGCAAGGTGTCAATCTGATCAAAACGCACAATGATTTGTATACGAATGGATTCTGTGCATGTGCGTGAGCTTGACTCTTAAAATGTCGATAAAATATAGGAATCCTTTGGAATTATATTTTATTTTTGAAGTATATGATTTGGAATAAATCATAGTAATTGTGAGAATAATGGAGAAGAATAGATAAAATAAATTTTTAAAAAATGAAATGTAAAGAAATTTTGGTCGGAATCGATATTCGAACTGAGGACCTGCAAAACTGAACGACATGCTTTTCCCATTCAGCCACCAAGCCTCGTAACACGAGAGCGTCTGAAGGATCTAAGATTCTCATTCCGATTGTCCACGAAAAGTTTCAGGCAAGGTGACAATCTGGTCAAAAAGCACAGTGATTTGTATTCGAATGGATTCTGCGCATGTGCGTGAGATTGACTCTAAAAATTTCGATAAAATATAGGAATCCTTTGGAATTAAATTTTATTTTTGAAGTATATGATTTGGAATAAATCATAGTAATTGTGAGAATGATGGAGAAGAATAGATAAAATAAATTTAAAAAAAAAATAAAATATAAAAAAATATTGGTAGGAATCGATATTCGAACTGAGGACCTGCAAAACTGAACGACATGCCTTGGCAATCCAGCCACCACGCCTCGTAACACGAGAGCGTCTGAATTGTCTAAGATTCTCATCCGATTGTCCAAGAAAAGTTTTAAGCAAAGTGTCAATCTGATCAAAACTCACAATGATTTGTATACGAATGGATTCTGCGCATGTGCTTGAGCTTGACTCTTAAAATGTAGATAAAATATAGGAATCCTTTGGAATTAAATTTTATTTTGAAAGTATATGATTTGAAATAAATCATAGTAATTGTGAGAATAATGGAGAAGAATAGATAAAATAAATTTAAAAAAAATAAAATATAAAAAAATATTGATCGGAATCGATATTCGAACTGAGGAGTTGCAAAACTGAACGACATGCATTGGCAATCCAGCCACCAAGCCTCGTAGCACGAGAGCGTCTGAATTGTCTAAGATTCTCATCCGATAGTCCAAGAAGGGTTTTAAGCAAGGTGTCAATCTGATCAAAACGCACAATGATTTGTATACGAATGGATCCTGCGCATGTGCGTGAGCTTGACTCTTAAAATGTCGATAAAATATAGGAATCCTTTATAATTAAATTTTATTTTTGAAGTATATGATTTGGAATCAATAATAGTAATTGTGAGAATAATGGAGCGGAATAGATAAAATAAATTTAAAAAAAATTAAATATAAAAAATATTGGTCGGAATCAATATTCGAACTGCGGACCTGCAAAGCTGAACGACATGCTTTGGCCATCCAGCCACCAAGTCTTGTAATACGAGAGCGTCTGAAGGATCTAAGATTCTCATCCGATTGTCCACGAAAAGTTTTAGGCAAAGTGACAATCTGGGCAAAAAGCACAGTGATTTGTATGCGAATGGATTCTGCGCATTTGCGTGAGCTTGACTCTTAAAATTTCGATAAAATATAGGAATCCTTTGTAATTAAATTTTATTTTTGAAGTATATGATTTGGAATAAATCATAGTAATTGTGAGAATAATGGAGAAGAATAGATAAAATAAAGTTAAAAACAAGAAAATATAGAAAAATATTGGTCGGAATCAATATTCGAACTGAGGACCTGCAAAACTGAACGACATGCTTTGCCCATCCAGCCACCATGCCTCGTAACACCTGAGCTTCTGAAGGATCTAAGATTCTCATCCGATTGTCCAAGAAAAGTTTTAAGCAAGGTGTCAATCTGATCAAAACGCACAATGATTTGTATACGAATGGATTCTGCGCATGTGCGTGAGCTTGACTCTTAAAATGTCGATAAAATATAGGAATCCTTTGGAATTAAATTTTATTTTTGAAGTATATGATTTGGAATAAATCATAGTAATTGTGAGAATAATGGAGAAGAATAGATAAAATAAATTTAAAAAAAAATAAAATATAAAAAAATATTGGTAGGAATCGATATTCGAACTGAGAACCTGCAAAACTGAACGACATGCTTTGCCCATCCAGCCATCAAGCCTCGTAACACGAGAGCGTCTGAAGGATCTAAGATTCTCATCCGATTGTCCAAGAAAAGTTTTAAGCAAGGTGTCAATCTGATCAAAACGTACTATGATTTGTATACGATTGGATTCTGCGCATGTGCGGGAGCTTGACTCTTAAAATTTTGATAAAATATAGGAATCCTTTGGAATAAAATTTTATTTTTGAAGTATATGATTTGGAATAAATCATAGTAATTGTGAGAATAATGGAGAAGAATAGATAAAATAAATTTTAAAAAAAAGAAAACATAAAAAAATGTTGGTCGGAATCGTTATTCGAACTGAGGACATGCAAAACTGAACGACATGCTTTGCCCATCCAGCCACCAAGGCTCCTAACACGAGAGCGTCTGAAGGATCTAAGATTCTCATCCGATTGTCCAAGAAAAGGTTTAAGCAAGGTGTCAATCTGATCAAAACGCACAATGATTTGTATACGAATGGATTCTGCGCATGTGCTTGAGCTTAACTCTTAAAATGTAGATAAAATATAGGAATCCTTTGGAATTAAATTTTATTTTTGAAGTATATGATTTGGAAAAAATCATAGTAATTGTGAGAATAATGGAGAAGAATAGATAAAATAAATTAAAAAAAAAAGAAAACATAAAAAAATGTTGGTCGGAATCGTTATTCGAACTGAGGACCTGCAAAACTGAACGACATGCTTTGCCCATCCAGCCACCAAGCCTCGTAACACGAGAGCGTCTGAAGGATCTAAGATTCTCATCCGATTGTCCAAGAAAAGTTTTAAGCAAGGTGTCAATCTGATCAAAACGTACTATGATTTGTATACGATTGGATTCTGCGCATGTGCGTGAGCTTGACTCTTAAAATGTCGATAAAATATAGGAATCCTTTGGAATTAAATTTTATTTTTGAAGTATATGATTTGGAATAAATCATAGTAATTGTGAGAATAATGGAGAAGAATAGATAAAATAAATTTTAAAAAAAAAGAAAACATAAAAAAATGTTGGTCGGAATCGTCATTCGAACTGAGGACCTGCAAAACTGAACGACATGCTTTGCCCATCTAGCCACCAAGCCTCGTAACACGAGAGCGTCTGAAGGATCTAAGATTCTCATCTGATTGTCCAAGAAAAGTTTTAAGCAAGGTGTCAATCTGATCAAAACGTACTATGATTTGTATACGATTGGATTCTGCGCGGTTGCGGGAGCTTGACTCTTAAAATTTTGATAAAATATAGGAATCCTTTGGAATTAAATTTTATTTTTGAAGTATATGATTTGGAATAAATCATAGTAATTGTGAGAATAATGGAGAAGAATAGATAAAATAAATTTAAAAAAAAAGAAAACATAAAAAAAATGTTGGTCGGAATCGTTATTCGAACTGAGGACCTGCAAAACTGAACGACATGCTTTGCCCATCCAGCCACCAAGCCTCGTAACACGAGAGCGTCTGAAGGATCTAAGATTCTCATCCGATTGTCCAAGAAAAGGTTTAAGCAAGGTGTCAATCTGATCAAAACGCACAATGATTTGTATACGAATGGATTCTGCGCATGTGCGTGAGCTTGACTCTTAAAATGTCGATAAAATATAGGAATCCTTTGGAATTAAATTTTATTTTTGAAGTATATGATTTGGAATAAATCATAGTAATTGTGAGAATAATGGAGAAGAATAGATAAAATAAATTTAAAAAAAAAAGAAAACATAAAAAAATGTTGGTCGGAATCGTTATTCGAACTGAGGACCAGCAAAACTGAACGACATGCTTTGCCCATCCAGCCACCAAGCCTCGTAACACGAGGGCGTCTGAAGGATCTAAGATTCTCATCCGATTGTCCAAGAAAAGTTTTAAGCAAGGTGTCAATCTGATCAAAACGCACAATGATTTGTATACGAATGGATTCTGCGCATGAGCGTGAGCTTGACTCTTAAAATGTCGATAAAATATAGGAATCCTTTGGAATTAAATTTTATTTTTGAAGTATATGATTTGGAATCAATCATAGTAATTGTGAAAATAATGGAGGGGAAGAGATAAAATAAGTTTTAAAAAAGTAAAATATAAAAAAATATTGGTCGGAATCAATATTCGAACTGAGGACCTGCAAAACTGAACGACATGCCTTGCCAATCCAGCCACCAAGCCTCGTAGCACGAGAGCGTCTGAATTGTCTAAGATTCTCATCCGATTGTCTAAGAAAAGTTTTAAGCAAGGTGTCAATCTGATGAAAACGCACAATGATTTGTATGCGAATGGATTCTGCGCATGTGCGTGAGCTTGACTCTTAAAATGTCAATAAAATATAGGAATCCTTTGGAATTAAATTTTATTTTTGAAGTATATGATTTGGAATAAATCATAGTAATTGCGAGAATAATGGAGAAGAATAGATAAAAAAAATTTTTAAAAAAATAAAATATAAAAAATATTGGTCGGAATCAATATTCGAACTGAGAACCTGCAAAACTGAACGACATGCTTTGCCCATCCAGCCATCAAGCCTCGTAACACGAGAGCGTCTGAAGGATCTAAGATTCTCATCCGATTGTCCAAGAAAAGTTTTAAGCAAGGTGTCAATCTGATCAAAACGTACTATGATTTGTATACGATTGGATTCTGCGCATGTGCGGGAGCTTGACTCTTAAAATTTTGATAAAATATAGGAATCCTTTGGAATAAAATTTTATTTTTGAAGTATATGATTTGGAATAAATCATAGTAATTGTGAGAATAATGGAGAAGAATAGATAAAATAAATTAAAAAAAAAAAGAAAACATAAAAAAATGTTGGTCGGAATCGTTATTCGAACTGAGGACATGCAAAACTGAACGACATGCTTTGCCCATCCAGCCACCAAGCCTCCTAACACGAGAGCGTCTGAAGGATCTAAGATTCTCATCCGATTGTCCAAGAAAAGGTTTAAGCAAGGTGTCAATCTGATCAAAACGCACAATGATTTGTATACGAATGGATTCTGCGCATGTGCTTGAGCTTAACTCTTAAAATGTAGATAAAATATAGGAATCCTTTGGAATTAAATTTTATTTTTGAAGTATATGATTTGGAATAAATCATAGTAATTGTGAGAATAATGGAGAAGAATAGATAAAATAAATTTAAAAAAAAAAGAAAACATAAAAAAATGTTGGTCGGAATCGTTATTCGAACTGAGGACATGCAAAACTGAACGACATGCTTTGCCCATCCAGCCACCAAGCCTCCTAACACGAGAGCGTCTGAAGGATCTAAGATTCTCATCCGATTGTCCAAGAAAAGGTTTAAGCAAGGTGTCAATCTGATCAAAACGCACAATGATTTGTATACGAATGGATTCTGCGCATGTGCTTGAGCTTAACTCTTAAAATGTAGATAAAATATAGGAATCCTTTGGAATTAAATTTTATTTTTGAAGTATATGATTTGGAAAAAATCATAGTAATTGTGAGAATAATGGAGAAGAATAGATAAAATAAATTAAAAAAAAAAAAGAAAACATAAAAAAATGTTGGTCGGAATCGTTATTCGAACTGAGGACATGCAAAACTGAACGACATGCTTTGCCCATCCAGCCACCAAGCCTCCTAACACGAGAGCGTCTGAAGGATCTAAGATTCTCATCCGATTGTCCAAGAAAAGGTTTAAGCAAGGTGTCAATCTGATCAAAACGCACAATGATTTGTATACGAATGGATTCTGCGCATGTGCTTGAGCTTAACTCTTAAAATGTAGATAAAATATAGGAATCCTTTGGAATTAAATTTTATTTTTGAAGTATATGATTTGGAATAAATCATAGTAATTGTGAGAATAATGGAGAAGAATAGATAAAATAAATTTAAAAAAAAAAGAAAACATAAAAAAATGTTGGTCGGAATCGTTATTCGAACTGAGGACATGCAAAACTGAACGACATGCTTTGCCCATCCAGCCACCAAGCCTCCTAACACGAGAGCGTCTGAAGGATCTAAGATTCTCATTCCGATTGTCCACGAAAAGTTTCAGGCAAGGTGACAATCTGGTCAAAAAGCACAGTGATTTGTATTCGAATGGATTCTGCGCATCTGCGTGAGATTGACTCTAAAAATTTCGATAAAATATAGGAATCCTTTGGAATTAAATTTTATTTTTGAAGTATATGATTTGGAATAAATCATAGTAATTGTGAGAATGATGGAGAAGAATAGATAAAATAAATTTAAAAAAAAAATAAAATATAAAAAAATATTGGTAGGAATCGATATTCGAACTGAGGACCTGCAAAACTGAACGACATGCCTTGGCAATCCAGCCACCACGCCTCGTAACACGAGAGCGTCTGAATTGTCTAAGATTCTCATCCGATTGTCCAAGAAAAGTTTTAAGCAAAGTGTCAATCTGATCAAAACTCACAATGATTTGTATACGAATGGATTCTGCGCATGTGCTTGAGCTTGACTCTTAAAATGTAGATAAAATATAGGAATCCTTTGGAATTAAATTTTATTTTGAAAGTATATGATTTGAAATAAATCATAGTAATTGTGAGAATAATGGAGAAGAATAGATAAAATAAATTTAAAAAAAATAAAATATAAAAAAATATTGATCGGAATCGATATTCGAACTGAGGAGTTGCAAAACTGAACGACATGCATTGGCAATCCAGCCACCAAGCCTCGTAGCACGAGAGCGTCTGAATTGTCTAAGATTCTCATCCGATAGTCCAAGAAGGGTTTTAAGCAAGGTGTCAATCTGATCAAAACGCACAATGATTTGTATACGAATGGATCCTGCGCATGTGCGTGAGCTTGACTCTTAAAATGTCGATAAAATATAGGAATCCTTTATAATTAAATTTTATTTTTGAAGTATATGATTTGGAATCAATAATAGTAATTGTGAGAATAATGGAGCGGAATAGATAAAATAAATTTAAAAAAAATTAAATATAAAAAATATTGGTCGGAATCAATATTCGAACTGCGGACCTGCAAAGCTGAACGACATGCTTTGGCCATCCAGCCACCAAGTCTTGTAATACGAGAGCGTCTGAAGGATCTAAGATTCTCATCCGATTGTCCACGAAAAGTTTTAGGCAAAGTGACAATCTGGGCAAAAAGCACAGTGATTTGTATGCGAATGGATTCTGCGCATTTGCGTGAGCTTGACTCTTAAAATTTCGATAAAATATAGGAATCCTTTGTAATTAAATTTTATTTTTGAAGTATATGATTTGGAATAAATCATAGTAATTGTGAGAATAATGGAGAAGAATAGATAAAATAAATTTAAAAACAAGAAAATATAGAAAAATATTGGTCGGAATCAATATTCGAACTGAGGACCTGCAAAACTGAACGACATGCTTTGCCCATCCAGCCACCATGCCTCGTAACACCTGAGCGTCTGAAGGATCTAAGATTCTCATCCGATTGTCCAAGAAAAGTTTTAAGCAAGGTGTCAATCTGATCAAAACGCACAATGATTTGTATACGAATGGATTCTGCGCATGTGCGTGAGCTTGACTCTTAAAATGTCGATAAAATATAGGAATCCTTTGGAATTAAATTTTATTTTTGAAGTATATGATTTGGAATAAATCATAGTAATTGTGAGAATAATGGAGAAGAATAGATAAAATAAATTTAAAAAAAAATAAAATATAAAAAAATATTGGTAGGAATCGATATTCGAACTGAGAACCTGCAAAACTGAACGACATGCTTTGCCCATCCAGCCATCAAGCCTCGTAACACGAGAGCGTCTGAAGGATCTAAGATTCTCATCCGATTGTCCAAGAAAAGTTTTAAGCAAGGTGTCAATCTGATCAAAACGTACTATGATTTGTATACGATTGGATTCTGCGCATGTGCGGGAGCTTGACTCTTAAAATGTCGAAAAATATAGGAATCTTTTGGAATTAAATTTTATTTTTGAAGTATATGATTTGGAATCAATCATAGTAATTGTGAGAATAATGGAGCGAAATAGATAAAATAAATTAAAAAAAAAGAAAACATAAAAAAATGTTGGTCGGAATCGAAATTCGAACTGAGGACCTGCAAAACTGAACGACATGCTTTGCCCATCCAGCCACCAGGCCTCGTAACACCTGAGCGTCTGAAGGATCTAAGATTCTCATCCGATTGTCCAAGAAAAGTTTTAAGCAAGGTGTCAATCTGATCAAAACGCACAATGATTTGTATACGAATGGATTCTGCGCATGTGCGTGAGCTTGACTCTTAAAATGTCGATAAAATATAGGAATCCTTTGGAATTATATTTTATTTTTGAAGTATATGATTTGGAATAAATCATAGTAATTGTGAGAATAATGGAGAAGAATAGATAAAATAAATTTTTAAAAAATGAAATGTAAAGAAATTTTGGTCGGAATCGATATTCGAACTGAGGACCTGCAAAACTGAACGACATGCTTTTCCCATTCAGCCACCAAGCCTCGTAACACGAGAGCGTCTGAAGGATCTAAGATTCTCATTCCGATTGTCCACGAAAAGTTTCAGGCAAGGTGACAATCTGGTCAAAAAGCACAGTGATTTGTATTCGAATGGATTCTGCGCATGTGCGTGAGATTGACTCTAAAAATTTCGATAAAATATAGGAATCCTTTGGAATTAAATTTTATTTTTGAAGTATATGATTTGGAATAAATCATAGTAATTGTGAGAATAATGGAGAAGAATAGATAAAATAAAGTTAAAAACAAGAAAATATAGAAAAATATTGGTCGGAATCAATATTCGAACTGAGGACCTGCAAAACTGAACGACATGCTTTGCCCATCCAGCCACCAGGCCTCGTAACACCTGAGCGTCTGAAGGATCTAAGATTCTCATCCGATTGTCCAAGAAAAGTTTTAAGCAAGGTGTCAATCTGATCAAAACGCACAATGATTTGTATACGAATGGATTCTGCGCATGTGCGTGAGCTTGACTCTTAAAATGTCGATAAAATATAGGAATCCTTTGGAATTAAATTTTATTTTTGAAGTATATGATTTGGAATAAATCATAGTAATTGTGAGAATAATGGAGAAGAATAGATAAAATAAATTTAAAAAAAAATAAAATATAAAAAAATATTGGTAGGAATCGATATTCGAACTGAGAACCTGCAAAACTGAACGACATGCTTTGCCCATCCAGCCATCAAGCCTCGTAACACGAGAGCGTCTGAAGGATCTAAGATTCTCATCCGATTGTCCAAGAAAAGTTTTAAGCAAGGTGTCAATCTGATCAAAACGTACTATGATTTGTATACGATTGGATTCTGCGCATGTGCGGGAGCTTGACTCTTAAAATTTTGATAAAATATAGGAATCCTTTGGAATAAAATTTTATTTTTGAAGTATATGATTTGGAATAAATCATAGTAATTGTGAGAATAATGGAGAAGAATAGATAAAATAAATTTTAAAAAAAAGAAAACATAAAAAAATGTTGGTCGGAATCGTTATTCGAACTGAGGACATGCAAAACTGAACGACATGCTTTGCCCATCCAGCCACCAAGGCTCCTAACACGAGAGCGTCTGAAGGATCTAAGATTCTCATCCGATTGTCCAAGAAAAGGTTTAAGCAAGGTGTCAATCTGATCAAAACGCACAATGATTTGTATACGAATGGATTCTGCGCATGTGCTTGAGCTTAACTCTTAAAATGTAGATAAAATATAGGAATCCTTTGGAATTAAATTTTATTTTTGAAGTATATGATTTGGAAAAAATCATAGTAATTGTGAGAATAATGGAGAAGAATAGATAAAATAAATTAAAAAAAAAAGAAAACATAAAAAAATGTTGGTCGGAATCGTTATTCGAACTGAGGACCTGCAAAACTGAACGACATGCTTTGCCCATCCAGCCACCAAGCCTCGTAACACGAGAGCGTCTGAAGGATCTAAGATTCTCATCCGATTGTCCAAGAAAAGTTTTAAGCAAGGTGTCAATCTGATCAAAACGTACTATGATTTGTATACGATTGGATTCTGCGCATGCGCGTGAGCTTGACTCTTAAAATGTCGATAAAATATAGGAATCCTTTGGAATTAAATTTTATTTTTGAAGTATATGCTTTGGAATAAATCATAGTAATTGTGAGAATAATGGAGAAGAATAGATAAAATAAATTTTAAAAAAAAAGAAAACATAAAAAAATGTTGGTCGGAATCGTCATTCGAACTGAGGACCTGCAAAACTGAACGACATGCTTTGCCCATCTAGCCACCAAGCCTCGTAACACGAGAGCGTCTGAAGGATCTAAGATTCTCATCTGATTGTCCAAGAAAAGTTTTAAGCAAGGTGTCAATCTGATCAAAACGTACTATGATTTGTATACGATTGGATTCTGCGCGTGTGCGGGAGCTTGACTCTTAAAATTTTGATAAAATATAGGAATCCTTTGGAATTAAATTTTATTTTTGAAGTATATGATTTGGAATAAATCATAGTAATTGTGAGAATAATGGAGAAGAATAGATAAAATAAATTTAAAAAAAAAGAAAACATAAAAAAAATGTTGGTCGGAATCGTTATTCGAACTGAGGACCTGCAAAACTGAACGACATGCTTTGCCCATCCAGCCACCAAGCCTCGTAACACGAGAGCGTCTGAAGGATCTAAGATTCTCATCCGATTGTCCAAGAAAAGGTTTAAGCAAGGTGTCAATCTGATCAAAACGCACAATGATTTGTATACGAATGGATTCTGCGCATGTGCGTGAGCTTGACTCTTAAAATGTCGATAAAATATAGGAATCCTTTGGAATTAAATTTTATTTTTGAAGTATATGATTTGGAATAAATCATAGTAATTGTGAGAATAATGGAGAAGAATAGATAAAATAAATTTAAAAAAAAAAGAAAACATAAAAAAATGTTGGTCGGAATCGTTATTCGAACTGAGGACCAGCAAAACTGAACGACATGCTTTGCCCATCCAGCCACCAAGCCTCGTAACACGAGGGCGTCTGAAGGATCTAAGATTCTCATCCGATTGTCCAAGAAAAGTTTTAAGCAAGGTGTCAATCTGATCAAAACGCACAATGATTTGTATACGAATGGATTCTGCGCATGAGCGTGAGCTTGACTCTTAAAATGTCGATAAAATATAGGAATCCTTTGGAATTAAATTTTATTTTTGAAGTATATGATTTGGAATCAATCATAGTAATTGTGAAAATAATGGAGGGGAAGAGATAAAATAAGTTTTAAAAAAGTAAAATATAAAAAAATATTGGTCGGAATCAATATTCGAACTGAGGACCTGCAAAACTGAACGACATGCCTTGCCAATCCAGCCACCAAGCCTCGTAGCACGAGAGCGTCTGAATTGTCTAAGATTCTCATCCGATTGTCTAAGAAAAGTTTTAAGCAAGGTGTCAATCTGATGAAAACGCACAATGATTTGTATGCGAATGGATTCTGCGCATGTGCGTGAGCTTGACTCTTAAAATGTCAATAAAATATAGGAATCCTTTGGAATTAAATTTTATTTTTGAAGTATATGATTTGGAATAAATCATAGTAATTGCGAGAATAATGGAGAAGAATAGATAAAAAAAATTTTTAAAAAAATAAAATATAAAAAATATTGGTCGGAATCAATATTCGAACTGAGAATCCTGCAAAACTGAACGACATGCTTTGCCCATCCAGCCATCAAGCCTCGTAACACGAGAGCGTCTGAAGGATCTAAGATTCTCATCCGATTGTCCAAGAAAAGTTTTAAGCAAGGTGTCAATCTGATCAAAACGTACTATGATTTGTATACGATTGGATTCTGCGCATGTGCGGGAGCTTGACTCTTAAAATTTTGATAAAATATAGGAATCCTTTGGAATAAAATTTTATTTTTGAAGTATATGATTTGGAATAAATCATAGTAATTGTGAGAATAATGGAGAAGAATAGATAAAATAAATTAAAAAAAAAAAGAAAACATAAAAAAATGTTGGTCGGAATCGTTATTCGAACTGAGGACATGCAAAACTGAACGACATGCTTTGCCCATCCAGCCACCAAGGCTCCTAACACGAGAGCGTCTGAAGGATCTAAGATTCTCATCCGATTGTCCAAGAAAAGGTTTAAGCAAGGTGTCAATCTGATCAAAACGCACAATGATTTGTATACGAATGGATTCTGCGCATGTGCTTGAGCTTAACTCTTAAAATGTAGATAAAATATAGGAATCCTTTGGAATTAAATTTTATTTTTGAAGTATATGATTTGGAATAAATCATAGTAATTGTGAGAATAATGGAGAAGAATAGATAAAATAAATTTAAAAAAAAAAGAAAACATAAAAAAATGTTGGTCGGAATCGTTATTCGAACTGAGGACATGCAAAACTGAACGACATGCTTTGCCCATCCAGCCACCAAGCCTCCTAACACGAGAGCGTCTGAAGGATCTAAGATTCTCATCCGATTGTCCAAGAAAAGGTTTAAGCAAGGTGTCAATCTGATCAAAACGCACAATGATTTGTATACGAATGGATTCTGCGCATGTGCTTGAGCTTAACTCTTAAAATGTAGATAAAATATAGGAATCCTTTGGAATTAAATTTTATTTTTGAAGTATATGATTTGGAAAAAATCATAGTAATTGTGAGAATAATGGAGAAGAATAGATAAAATAAATTTAAAAAAAAAAGAAAACATAAAAAAATGTTGGTCGGAATCGTTATTCGAACTGAGGACCTGCAAAACTGAACGACATGCTTTGCCCATCCAGCCACCAAGCCTCGTAACACGAGAGCGTCTGAAGGATCTAAGATTCTCACCCGATTGTCCAAGAAAAGTTTTAAGCAAGGTGTCAATCAGATCAAAACGTACTATGATTTGTATACGATTGGATTCTGCGCATGTGCGTGAGCTTGACTCTTAAAATGTCGATAAAATATAGGAATCCTTTGGAATTAAATTTTATTTTTGAAGTATATGATTTGGAATAAATCATAGTAATTGTGAGAATAATGGAGAAGAATAGATAAAATAAATTTAAAAAAAAAAGAAAACATAAAAAAATGTTGGTCGGAATCGTCATTCGAACTGAGGACCTGCAAAACTGAACGACATGCTTTGCCCATCTAGCCACCAAGCCTCGTAACACGAGAGCGTCTGAAGGATCTAAGATTCTCATCTGATTGTCCAAGAAAAGTTTTAAGCAAGGTGTCAATCTGATCAAAACGTACTATGATGTGTATACGATTGGATTCTGCGCGTGTGCGGGAGCTTGACTCTTAAAATTTTGATAAAATATAGGAATCCTTTGGAATTAAATTTTATTTTTGAAGTATATGATTTGGAATAAATCATAGTAATTGTGAGAATAATGGAGAAGAATAGATAAAATAAATTAAAAAAAAAGAAAACATAAAATAAAATGTTGGTCGGAATCGTTATTCGAACTGAGGACCTGCAAAACTGAACGACATGCTTTGCCCATCCAGCCACCAAGCCTCGTAACACGAGAGCGTCTGAAGGATCTAAGATTCTCATCCGATTGTGCAAGAAAAGGTTTAAGCAAGGTGTCAATCTGATCAAAACGCACAATGATTTGTATACGAATGGATTCTGCGCATGTGCGTGAGCTTGACTCTTAAAATGTCGATAAAATATAGGAATCCTTTGGAATTAAATTTTATTTTTGAAGTATATGATTTGGAATAAATCATAGTAATTGTGAGAATAATGGAGAAGAATAGATAAAATAAATTTAAAAAAAAAAGAAAACATAAAAAAATGTTGGTCGGAATCGTTATTCGAACTGAGGACCTGCAAAACTGAACGACATGCCTTGTCCATCCAGCCACCAAGCATAGTAATCCGAGAGCTTCTGAAGGGTCTAAGATTCTCATTCCGTTTGTACAAGAAAAGTTTTAAGCAAGGTGTCAATCTGGTCAAAACGCACAATGATTTGTATACAAATGGATTCAGCGCATGTGCGTGATCTTGACTCTTAAAATTTCGATAAAATATAGGAATTCTTTGGAATTAAATTTTATTTTTGAAGTATATGATTTGGAATAAATCCTAGTGATTGTGAGAATAATGGAGAAGAATAGATAAAATAAATTTAAAAAAAATGAAAATATAAAAAAATGGTGGCCGGAATCGATATTCGAACTCATGACCAGGATAACTGAACTACTTGCCTTGCCCATCCAGCCACAGTGGCTCGTAACACGAGAGCGTCTGAACAGTCTAAGATTCTAATTTCGATTGTCCAAGAAAAGTTTTAAGCAAGGTTTCAATCTGGTCGAAAAAAACAATGATTTGTATACAAATGGATTCTGCGCATGTGCGTGAACTTGACTCCTAAAATTTCGATAAAAAATAGAAATATTTTGGAATTAAATTTTATTTTTGAAATATATGATTTGGAATAAATCATAGTAATTGTGAGAATAATGGAACGGAATAGATAAAATAAATTAAAAGAAAAAATAGAAAATTAAAAAAAAAAATGTTATCGGAAACTATATTCGAACTGAGGACCTTCAAAACTGAACGACATGCCTTACCCATCCAACCACTGATCCTCGTAACACGAGAGCGTCTGAACGGTCTAAGATTCTCATCCGATTGTCGAAGAAAATTGTTACGCAATGTGTCAAACTGGTCAAAAAGCACAATGATTTGTATACGAATGGATTCTGCGCATGTGCTGGAACTTTTCTGTTAAAATTTCAATAAAATATAGAAATATTTTGGAATTAAATTTTATTTTTGAAGTATATGATTTTAATAAATCATAGTAATAAAGAAGCGGAGTAGATAAAATAAATTAAAAAAAATATATAAAAATGTTGTTCGATATCGATATTCGAACTGAGGACCTGCAAAACTAAACGACATGCCTTGCCCATCCAGCCACCAAACCTTTTAACACGAGAGCGTCTCAACAGTCTAAGATTCTTATTCCGATTGTCCAAGAAAAGTTTTAGGCAAGGTGACAATCTGGTCAAAAAGCAGAATAATTTGTATGCGAATGGATTCTGCGCATGTGCGTGAGCTTGACTCTTAAATTTTCGATAAAATATAGGAATCTATTGCAGTTAAATTTTATTTTTGAAGTATATGATTCGGAATAAATCATAGTAATTGTGAGAATAATGGAGTGGAATAGATAAAATAAATATAAAAAAAAACAAACATAAAAAGTATTGATCGGAATCGATATTCGAACTGAGGTTTGCAAAACTGAACGACATGCCTTGAGCATCCATCCACCAAGCCTCGTATTACAACCGCTTCTGAAGGGCCTAAGATTTTCATTCCGATTGTACAAGAAAAGTTTCAAGCAAGATGTCAATCTGGTCAAAAAGCACAATGATTTGTACGCGAATTTATTCTGCGCATGTGCGTGAGCTCGACTCTTAAAATTTCCATAAAATATAGAAATATTTTGGAATTAAATTTTATTTCCGAAATATATGATTTGGAATAAATCATAGTCTATATGAGAATAATGGCTCGGAATAGATAAAATAAATTAAAATTAATTAAATTAAAATAAATTTAAAAAAAACAGAAAATATAAAAATTTTTTGGTCGGATTCGATATTCGAACTGAGGACCTGCAAAACTGAACTATTTGCCTTGCCCATCCAGCCACCAAGCCTCGTAACCGGAGAGCGTCTGAACGGTCTAAGATTCTCATCCGATTGTCTAAGAAAAATTTTAAGCAAGGTGTCAATCTGGTCAAAAGCACAATGATTTGTAAACGAATGGATTCTGCGCATGTGCGGGAGCTTGAGTCTTAAAATTTCGATAAAATATAGAAATACTTTGGATTTAAATTTTATTTTTGAAGTATATGATTTGGAATAAATCATACTAATTGTGAGAATAATTTAGTGGAATAGATAAAATAAAAAAAAAAAGAAAATATCAAAAAATGTTGGTCGGAATCGATATTCGAACTGAGGACCTGCAAAACTGAACTACTTGCCTTGCCCATCCAGCCACTCAAGGATTGTTTTACAACAGCGTCCGAACGGTCTAAGATTCTGTTTCCGATTGCCAAAGAAAAGTTTTAAACAAGGTGTCAATCTTTGTATACGAATGGATTCTGCGCATGTGCGTGAAGTTGATTCTTAAAATTTCGATAAAATATAGAAATATTTTGGAATTAAATTTTATTTTTGAAGTATATCATTTGGAATAAATCATAGTAATTGTGAGAATAATGGAGCGAAACAGATAAAATAAATTAAAAAAAATGAAAATATAAAAAAATGTTGGTCATAATCGATATTCGAACTGGAGACCTGCAAAGCAGAAGGACATACCTTGCCCATCCAGCCACCAAGCCGCGTTGCACGAGAGCGCCAAAAGGGTCTAAGTTTCTCATTCCGAATATTAAATAAAAGTTTTAAGCAAGGTGTCAATCTGTTCAAAAAGCCCAATGATTTGTATACGAATGGATTCTGCGCATGTGCGTAAACTTGATACTAAAAATTGCTATAAAATACAGAGATATTTTGGAATTAAATTTTATTTTTGAATTATATGATTTGGAATAAATCATAGTAACTGTGAGAATAATGGAGAAAAATAGGTAAAAAAAAAAAAAGAAAAGATAAAAAAATGTTGATTGGAATCGATATTCGAACTGAGGACCTGCAAAACTGAGCAACATGCCTTGCCTATCCAGCCACCAAGCCTCGTAGCACGAGAGCGACTGAAGGGTCTAAGATTCTCATTCCGATTATGAAATAAAAGTTTTAAAATTAATTGTAACCAATATCTCTGTAGAACCAGCTGATCGCCAAAAGCGACTAGTTGCAATAATAAGAAAATTCTAGTTGAAATATTTATAGAAATAATGATAACGAAAGGAGCTTCTTTGCAAGTGTGAAATACATTTACAACAATTAATATACAATATATACAACTGTTAAATATACATTAAATATTTTTAATTAACTAAAATAGATAATAAAAAATTGAACTTCAGTTAATTGAATCATTTTAAAGACAATCATTGAAATTTTAAGATGATATAAAAATATTTTTGATGCTGTAATAATTTTTGAAGCTGTGGTAGGAAAAATATAATCAAATTTTCGAATAATTTTTAATTAAAATTTGAAAAAAAAAATCACTCCGAGGTATATTTTTAATCTTCCAAAGATATTTCTGTGCCATATGTGGTCATTCTGATTCTAACAGTCATTCTTACAAAGAATAAAACCGCATGCATGTGTGTATATCTATGAATGTTGGTGCTATATAGTTGAAGCCGCTTGATCTACAGTTACAAAACTTCGTACATAGACATTTGGACTGCAGAAATGTGCATCTAGAAGCCATTTTTTAAGAATTATAATTAATTAAAAATCACGCTCATTATCCTTGGATAAGACACGGATATTGTTTACACCTTCATTTCAATTTTTGAGAGATTTTGTAAATAAAATTTAGACAGAGTCCTCAACCTTAATAAATCTTCCTGTTTTGCCAATCTTCATCCCATTAATTTCTCTAACTTGTATGCATAGCTTTACGAATCAGAATGTTCTGTCATGAATATGTAGTCATAATTGAAAATAACTCTCCTTTTTGATAAGTCATTTCATTTCATTTGGATTTTTCATTGTTACCGTATAAATGTCACTAATATGATCGCAGAAGCTTGTATAATGATGTTAATTGAATCATGCAGTAAACTTTGATGGGCTACATATCACAAAAAAGTATAGTTATAATGGTATGAGCAAAAGTTGCACAATAATGACACATACACACGCACACGCACGCACACACACACACACACACGCACGAACGCACACACACACGCACACGCACACACACACACACACACACACACACACACACACACACACACACACACACACACACACACACACACACACACACAGTTATAGCTATAACTAAAAGTCAAGCAAGAAACTATCAAGATGACAGTGTGAATTGCGAAATCTTTCCACTTGTTGAGGCTGAGAGCTTTATCAAAGTTTTATGTTCCAATATCTTTTGAAATGGAATTGAAGGGAGGAGGTAGAGGAGTCATGATCATGATTTTCATGAGAGAGAGTCATGATTTTCGAAATATTTACAATGGTTGTGGCATGGAGCTCTGTCGAAGTTTTCTCCATAGAAGTGTGCAGGGAAATAGTGTGCTTTCAATTTCTCTCGAATATGGAGGATCGTGGAAGAAAGACGACCCTTGATGACATATACAGATTATTGAGCTTTCATATGAAACAAACAATGCCAAAATCTGATGAGGAGTTGTGACTCGATTGGATTTTGTTCATCTGTCTTATTATTTTAAATATGAAGAATGTACTACATAGTTTTCACATTTTTTATATTTTTTAAATTTAACTGTCCATTAATGAAAAAAATTATTTTTTAAATTTCATGCCATTTGGTTATTCATCCCATTTCTAATTAAATTTGATACCCGCATCCGGAACCTTTCAGTTAAACAACATGGTCTTGTCAAATGGACAAGCGAGATGCTTTTTAAAAATAGGACAGAGAATCTAAACTTGCATACGTATTGAAGTATTCAGGTGATTTGACATTTATGCCATAATACATAAAAATGAATAATAAAATACGGTATTACATTGTTGATCTAGTCGCCTTTCAAAACCGGGTAGTCAACCGAGATTAATGGTTGTTAAAAATTTTTAAAAACAGTTTATGTTACTTTCTTTTAATGGCTCCCTCAGCAAAGTAGTTTTAAACTTTAAATTTTGATAGACATATAACACATCGACACTATAGTAATGGAAATATTTTGAATAAAATTCAACAATATTGTGAATACTGAGAAATACCAAATACTATATTATTGTTTGACAATGGATTCTAAAACCCTCCCCGCTTTTGCGCATGCGTTAGGATTGGTTTAATTCGTCAAAACAGGGGTGAGAGGAAAGATGAAAGGTGGGGATGTTTGCATTTAACAATAAAATAAACTCGGATTAATCGCAGACTGAATTAAAATAATACGATCAGAAACGACGCGATATTCACATACACGTGAAACAAAATTGAACAAAAATGTAGCTAATAGGACGAAAATCAAGGTCAAAGATTGACGAAGAATTCCGGAAATGCCCTTATCCTCCCGCGTTTCTCTTCTTTATGAAATAGAATACTGAACCAAACAGTACTAATTATGTGTAATAAATTATAATATAAAAACAACACCGGAATTTTTAAAAATATTATTCCTACAAACTTTTGGAGCAGAAACTTTAGTTTAAACTTAATAATTCATTTAACTAGAGATTTTATTACTAAAAAATTAACTGAGACAATTTTTCATTAAAAATTGAATATTGCGTAATATTGTACACTTTTGCTAAACTAATATTGTATATGGTAAGTTAAATAACCAAATGATTATAGGAAAATAACAACAGGAGCACAAGGTATGAAGGAAGATCTCTTCCTAATATAGAATAATTATTTTCACTTAAGCACTTTAATTTTCGAATTATTCTGAATGATTAGCATAGCATATTGACGACGGTGGAAATATAAATGGCCCGGATCCAGCATTAAGATATACTATGGAGAAAAAGAATTAGCTCATTTTGCTAGTTTTTAAGAAACCTTTGATGGAAGGAAGGAAAAGTAATATTATGTTTCAGTGTCAATGTTGCTGCTAATCACGACTAAAGGGGAAAATATTGTACTAAATCCTGACCGTCATTTGCTTTCTCTATGCAATTAGCATAGCACGGATAAAATGATCTATATAATACATTAATAGGTATGTTATGTTGTTGTTACTTATGGCTCTTGCCACGGACAACCCCGCTGTTCGAAGACAGCCGATTTAAGCCTAAGGGGAAGCGCGCTTAAGGAGGAGCATCTCTTGTTTTTATCGTAGAGCCAACAAGGACCACGAGTACGACTACACACACGCCACAACCCTTTTTACGAGGCGGACTTCATTCATGCATTTCATTCACTCATCCGCAAATCGTAATTTAGACTTGAATCAGAAAACATATCACCCCTGATCCAGTACCCCCATTGGTATTACTCCCGACATGGAGGACTTTGTGACCACGACAGATTTATACGCGCGTCAGCCACCAAGCACGTGGGGAATCTTAGCCTGGCGGGTTCGAACCTAAGGGACGAGAATCCAACTTTCTACCAACCAGGTTATCCCGGCCTTGCTAATAGGTATAATTGCATTTTACTTAAAACGATCTTTATTTTTTTTTCTTATTTAAATCCGGAAATTAAGATACTATATATTTGGAAAATAAATTTGATTAAATTTGACATATTTCAGGCGTTGCGGAACTTAAGCTATTATGTTATTAAGTTATTATAAATCACTTATTTTCTTTACAATGTCAGCAATGATCGGCAGTTAAGAACCTGTATGCCGACACAATTAATTAACAAGTGAATGTCAAATAACATATAACACTGATATAATTAAGAGCTTTCGCATCAAATACATACTTTTCAGACGCCATAGCCGTTGAAAAATGAGGTGCAAATGATAGATTTGCAAATCATCTCATAAAATTATCATTATTATGGTTGCAATTCCTTAAACCTGCTACCATAAAATCTAGCCAAGGCTTTCGGACTTCTGCAATTGTCAGATAAAGCCATTTGTCAACGTTGTTAACAAAGACAGCGAAAACATTTTCTGTTACATGATTGCAAATCGATTCTGCTTGAAGGGAGAAAATAAAAAGAATAACTCTATTTCTCACCTCTCAAGGTTTTCTATGCTCTTTCTTTAAAAGATAACTTGGGAAGGGGGGGGGGATAATTTCCTTTAATGTTTTTTTAATCATTCTTTTTGGTTTTTTGATCCCAATATTAAAATATTTCAATGCAGTCAAAGAATACTTTTTGCTGATTCAATGAGAAGAATTTTAAGAAATGAGTTGTAAATTTATTTTTATTGATTTTTCTTGCGTTAGTGGATTTTAATAAATATATTTTTCAGATTTTGTTTGAATAAGCTAAATTTTAATAAGTTTGCCAGCTAAGTTAAATTTTAAGTTAAGTTTTAATAAGAAATTTTTAAAAGTTACCAACTAAATAAAGAAAAAAAATATGTAAGAGTTTAATTTCTTTTTTACTTCTGATGATTTAACTTATATCAATCTCGAATGAAATTTGCTATCTAAGATCTTTACTTTATGCTATAAGAACTTCGAAGATAAATGCATTTAGTATATATACCGGAAGTATATCATTCATTCTACTGACAATGGGCTTCACAAAATTCTCAAGTTCACACAATATAATGCAGTCCTCTTGGCTATCAAGTTTCTCATCGTCAATATAGATGAAAGTATGTAAGTACCCAGAACATCCTGAAATAAATATTTTTTCATTTTGAGCACCTTTCAAAAGCTTCTCCAATCTAATGATTTGAAAGTAGAATTAAAGTTCATTTGTTATTTCAACTACATTTAAAGCTATGGGTAGATATTCATTTTTGGCTTAATGAAAAGAATCTTAACTTAATAAAACCAAATCTCATACATTTACCTCCAAATGGAAATTAATATCATTCAATCTACAAATAAATCATTTGTTGTAAATGTTACCAAATCATATTGCTAAATAACAGATTTCGGAGACATGCGTAAATGATATATTTATTTAGATAATAAACTACCAAACGAAACACTATAAAAAATATAACCATTAGTTTCACTCGCTCATAAAAATGTAAATATCAGATGCTCATGCCTTATTATGGTATTAGTTAGATATAATATGTTATTGTAAGCTCAATGAATGTCACTTTTTTAATAATTATTAGCCTAATTTGGCGCCGTTTTAAATTAGATAGCTATATATAAATATATATATTTAAAAATGAATGCTAAATAAACCTGCTTTTGACAGGCAATTAAAAATGAGCAATTAGGGCAAACTTAGTTTTGTTGAATAAACATTTTAAAAATTTTAGTTGGTCCGGAAAAAAGCAAGGATTTAAAAGATCTTTCGAAAATAAACAAAATACTCCAGTTAATTTTTTTTCTTTAAATAAATTAATGATGAAAAATAAAAAGGAATTAAAAAAAGAAGATATCATAATACAATTAAGAAAATAATAAAAGACAAAAATAAATATGAAATATGGAATAATTTAAGACCTCTCGTTAAGATAAAAAAAGAAACCTAAAAAGCATTACTTAAAAAAAACATAACACTTAAAAACAGCTTAATTGATAATAATAAAAAGAAATTTCAAAAGTCATGTACATTTTTTTTCAGAAATAAATAATGTTGCATTAGAATTGCGCAACAAGATGTTAGCAGCAGTCAACGACAAAAAAGAAATTATTCGCTTGGAAGCATGCCAAATGCAATGAATTATCTTAGAACAACCCAAAGGAGAAGAAATTTGAATCTATAGAGCGTTATGTGTGCGAAGAATGGTCACTACAAATATCTGTGCATTTTGTACTTGCAAATAGTGTAAAGTAAATAAATCTACAACCCTTAAAAATAACCTTTTATAGCAAAGAATCTATTAGAATAGAATTATATTGTTAGAATGGATTTGTTTGATTTGTTAGAATTGATTTGTTTCAATCTAATACCCAAATATTAAATTTTACCTTTAGGTTGAATTCCTTTATCTTTATTTTATTTTTAATATTTACTCTTAATTATATAACAGCATGAGTGCCTACAAAAAAACTGTATTTACATCGTCGCTTTACGCAGGATATAAATTTAAAAAAAAACTAAAACAGTAAGAATATTGAGAAATATACTCAAAGTATTTGTACATATTTCTAAAAATAAGAGAAAAAAAAATTGGCTATAAAATTGGAAATAAAGCTGAAGAGATGATACTTTTTTTAATTGATAAATTTTTGATTGATACTCTTTTTTGATAGAGAGATTATGTTTTATCAAAACTTCGATAAACTTTTTTCTTAGTATACACCTGGTACCTGAAGTAACTATGTACAAACTTAATAGCTCTAGTTACAATGTTAAATCCTTTTTCATTATCTTTTGACTTTTTTGAATGATTTTTTTTTCATGTCACATGTCGTATGTCACATTAGATAATTACATCTGTCATGATATCTAATAGCTTATTACATCTATCATCTACATCTATCAAGATTACAGTATGATAGAACAAAAAAAATGATTCATGACGTAATAATAAAGAAGATAATTAATTACAAGAAGAAATTTTAATGGTATAGTGATACAACATGTATGCAACTGAAATGCAGAAAGAGAAATCTATAGAGCCAGTGTTTGAACCCCTACTATGAGGAAACTCGAACAAAGCTCTTTAATAAGAAAAAAGCATACTAAATATCAATATATATTGTTTTTTAATTAAATCCTATACTTTAAAAAAATTCCGCCCAAACAGAGAAAATAACATTGTCACATGACATTGGCATTACAATAGATTGAAATATTTATAAGATAAAATTATTGACATTGGGAAAAAAAATTAATAATATTTCGTATATCATCAACACTCGTTTTTACAAAATCTATGCTGAATTTGGCGTTGAATGGTAAAATCTGTCTCCATGTGAATTATAATAATTAAATAAACGAATTTGATAAATTATCTATCCAAATTTAAAATGAAAATTTCACCCACAGTTAGGAAAATATTGTTTCAGAGTATTAACGTTATAACGAAAGTATTAACGTTTCAGAGAAAGTAGTAAAGCTGACTTTTTAAAAATGTGTTTTGACTCATTTTCTCGAATGAATCTCGAAACAATGCTTTACAAATCATCTTCTGCTTTAAGAAATTACTTTATGACAAATGGCAACACAGGGTTTTAGTTGAGAAAAAACTGTGAATAGTGATAAATACAGACTTTAAAACCTTACTTTTCAAAGCAGCACCCTTTAATTTAATATTGTAAAATAAAATATGAATATTCTCAAGCATTAAAACGAAATAAAAAGGACATGCAGTCACAAATGGAAATGCGTCTATTCTTATATGTTTCTTTATTAGTCTTCATTCTGCTTCCATATTTATGTTACAAATTGAGTATTTTCAACATACATTCTATTTGCAAGAATTTGCATTAGATCTCCAGTTTTATTCTCATAATGCATTAGAAAACAAAACTGGGTATGTTATTTGAAAATAACAACGGCATTTACAAGTAAAAATAAAAATAAAAATAAAAATAATCATTTTTTTTTTTTTTTTTTGCAATCTCTATTTTTTGTAATTCCGTTTCCAATACTATAAAGCCTCTTTCGATAAGAACTTGTTCAGCTGAAAAAAATTTGTTTTCTCCTATTTTGTTTAAAGAATCATTAATTTTTAATAGTCCATACTTGAGATCACAAAATTCATCCACTACTCAAGAGATCTTGGGAGAACTTTATGTTAGAAGTTTATTTTTCTTTAAAATAATGTATTGATATCTATAACATTATAAGACATGCCTTAAACAGAAGTAACGGACTATTTGATAAACAAATATTCTTATCGTAGGGAATTCAAAGTACCGACTCGCGCATTATGTTCTGTTTTCTATCGTATTTTATTTATTGAAATGAGCCATGGATGATACTCGTAAGTTATTTACTAAAATAGGTCATTCTTGATGCCGTGTTTTAAATAATTCTTACAAGAAATATCTTTGAAATACTATTATTCAGAAAGATAGGATTATATTATATTTTCCCATGAAAGTGGTGCTCAAACGAATTAAAAAACAACAACATTTGTTCTAGTTTAAGAAGAAGTTAAACTTTATATTGTATCTTATTGACTGAAGAAGGTATCGCATTTTTAAGATATTCTGCTTCTATAAGGCTTGAATATCTGCTATACTCGATGCAACGTTTCAAATAAAACGAGAAATTTTTTAATGCAATGATATCCTGATGGTGTTAAAAATAAATTTATTATATTGCATTTTTTTAAAATAAGAAAAAAAAAAAAAACCGTGGGAAGTTGATTAATGGATATCACGCAAAGATGACGCTCGTTATTTGAAATATTTTTCATTCATTTATTATAGATTTTCTCAAGTATATTTAACTTGTTATGGAGATCCACAAGATAAACGAACGAATTCTAATGACGTTTATTGTTAGGTAGTGACAACAATACTTAGCTCTTTCTTGGTTCAATGGTTCTTGACTTCTCAGGTATTATTATCTGTTATTATTAATTAAAGAATTCAGAAAAGCACTTATAAAGATCCAAAGACTAGATATTAAACATTCATTTCGTCAAAATATTTTTTATCTTTATCACTAATTCTAGAAATTCTTTATATAAAATTTCATTATAGATTTGTAACAATATCTTTACTGAATATAAAACATATCCGGATATGACATATTCTTCATAATATTGTGCACAAACGCGGATACCGAAGAGTTTAAAGGACAAAATAGATGATAAAAAATTAATCCAAAATAAATCATTAACATATTGAAAATGCGCTGAAATACGAAACTAAATTGATTATTTTATTAAAGGACGACCCTCATAATGTATACTATTTAGGGTCCAAAAAAATTAAATCCGCCACTGACACGGATATTGTATGAAAATAAAAATTGGAAAAAAAAAAAAAAAACTGAAAATGTTTTTTTTTCCCGACAAAATAATTAAAGAGTTTTTTGCGAAAACGTTAACACTATTTAATCTGTAAAAATATTTTTTGATATTTTTGATATAATCTGCAAACTCGAACTCTAAAATAGAATAATTATCAGATTTAAGTTGAAAAAATATATTTATGTATGTTATTTAATATAGATATATAGTATCAATTATTTTGAATAGTGATCTGACCAACAAAATAATTTCGAGTTGAAATTGATTGCTACAATAGAAATAAATTGATTTTTTATAAAGTAAATTAGTTACAATTTTTAAGAATAACTTTGATTAATCAAGTAAAATTTTAATTTTCGATTTCTAACAAGAACATTTTTAATTTTCGATTGATCAAGGAACAGAGCTGAATGAAATTTTATTAGATTTAAAGCATATCATGGCGTGGTGAACGAGGAACAAGGAGAGGATGTACTGATGCCCGGAGCGCGAGGCTTATGGAGCGCAATCGGGGCAAAATAACATCATGTTTATATCTTTTTTAGAAATGAAATATCATAAACGGACAAAAAAAATAAATCTATGTCCCGAACGTCATCGATATTCAACAAATCGCTAATGACTGGGGATCAAACAATTAAAATATTCTCCGAGGGCTCAATTTTCTCTTTATTCCATTGATTAGTCTCTTTATTTCATAAAATTTCATTGTCATCAAATATGTCCAGCTGCCTTCAAAAGATAGTTTAAAAATCAATTAAATTTATATGAATTCAAAATAAATCTGAAGGAAAAAAAAGGAGATGAAATTTTATTTAGTAATTTAAATTTTAAAGCTATATTAAGTAAATAATACGAATTTTCTTTCTTTTTTTCTCAGTTCCGTTCGTCGTTTTTAGGGAAATTCTACACATGAACTTAAAAAATACCAATAATTACTTCTAAACGACAAAATTTTTAAAGTAAATAGTTTACAGTTCATAAGTTGTTTGTTTCTTATGGCACTTGCCACTGACAAGCCCACTGTTACGAAGACAGCGATTTAAGCCTGAGGGGGACGTCTCTTATTTTTTATAGCAGCGCCAACTAGGGCCAAGAGTACGACTTTGGTACTCACGCATCACTCATTCGCTTGCACAACCCCTTTTTACAGGAGGGCACATTCACACATCTCACAGATAGAACAACAGAAGAACACCATGCCCAAACCGGGACTCGAACCCGGGACGCTCAGATCACGGGGAAGGCGCGCTACCCCTATGCCAGGACGCCGGCACAGTTCATAAGTTAATTGTTTGACTGTTTTTTAGTAGCTGCTTTATAACTAAACGCATCTGTTCTTTGACTCATTATGCTAGACTATGTATAATGAAAAGTCTTGTACTTTTCTTTGAAGATTGCATCTGTAATTAGTTTCATATCTACTCTTTAGTAGTATTTCTGAATCCCCAAAAGGAGATCTTCATATCCAAGAGAGAGAACATTTCGTGATATTGCCAACAAAATAACACTATTTCCTCTCGCTTATGCGGATCTACGACGCAAAACCTTTGAATTCATCACCAAAACTAAAAACTGTCTGTTTTCAATTTAAGTTAATGGAACTCACACGACGTTCCTCATAACATAACGAATGATAGCAAATTACCTAAAATATAGCAATTAATGGGAAGCAAATAATAAAAATAATAATACTGAATTCCACAAGCTTATTTTTCTTCGTTTTTTTCCTGGCGAACAGCAGACGATAAAAATAAAGTAACTGAAAACGCAGTCGTGCTTAAAAAGAAATCAGTGCTGTAAAATTATTTTTCATGTTTCTTGATTTCCTTTGTTTGGGAACTTTGCCATATCAGCAAAGAAGAAACACTTCTCCCAAAGGATGAGCTACGGATCAGTGACTTAAGACTAACTATGAACTCACTTAATAATTAACACATTAATCGAAAATTAATATTAAAGGTACTTTGATCATTTTCTCGCTTTAAATTGGAGAGAAGTGTTCAAATAAACATCTCAAAAATTGGGAAAAAATAATGGAATTAGAACTTTGTACACATGATTTTTTTTCAATTCTTAAAAGTTTGTGCAAAAAAGTTATAATTTTTTAAAAATCGTCAAAGTTTAATAAATTATACCAGAATTGCAAAAATTTTTTCTTAGAACTATAATTGTTTTATCTCTTTGGTGATGCCCAGACTTCTACAATCATTAGAAACGATACTGTGGCGGATTGAATTGAGTGAGGATAGAACCTGGGACCTTGTGGTTCGCAGCCTAGTAACATGACCACTATACAAAAGCAATTGCTTGGGCAGCGTAGCTGTTAACTGGCTTATAAGCTTTCACCACAGACTCTCCCTCCAGTGAGTCGGAGGTGAGACGAACGATATGGCTGTTGATGTATTAGCTGTTGATTCTAATGCGCCTGTACTCCTTTGAATAGCGCCAAGCGTTATGGCGAGCATGTGTGAGTGAGTGGTTGCTGATGCTGTTCCGCCAAGTGACACACACACACACCTTTTTATTTTATTACTTAATAGAGTCTTAATAGAGTTATATTGTTGTTAACTATATTTAAAAGTGACGAAAGTATCAGGATGACGGTGTGAATTGACGAAATCATTCCAGTTGTTGAAGCTGAAGGATTTATCAAAGGTTGATCTTACAATATCTTTTGAAATGGAGAGGAAGAGATGGACGATTATCAATGACGTATCGAGAAATCATGAGCATTCATATAAACTTCATAACAGATACAATGGTTATAGCAAGGAACTCTGTCGAGGTTATTTTTTCCATAGAGATGTGCAGCAAAGTAGCTTGTTTTCAATTTCTCTCGAATATGGAAGATGGTTGGAGGCAGTTGACTTTGATGACACATCTAGAAAGTTTTGAACTTTCATATGAAATAAATAATGGCGAAATCGAATGAGGGATTCGGGCTCAGCGATTAGATTTCATTGATTTGTCTTATTATTTTAAATATAATAACACAAAATGAATTTATTTCCAAAGTCATGCTCATTTATGGTTACTTTTTGATATAATCGCAATGATTATTCAGGCATTTGCAATACAACTGGTTTCCCCTCTTTTTTTTGAAAAACATTGCCGCCAATGATGTCAGATTTACCTTATTACTGATTTGGAATTTCTCATTAGTCTGCAACTATTATTTTGGCATTTTTATCAGTTCTTGAATTCAAGGAAGAGACGGAATTCTCTCGGCTCTAAGTTGCATTCTCCATGAAGGAGAAAAAAAGTCCCGACTTTCACAACATAAGACCTTATGTCAATGAGTTGACCAAGTCTTTCGAAAGAAACGAAGGGTGCTGGAACTGCAGCAAGCTGGTCAACCAGCATGCCAGCATTGTGACTTCAGAGGGTGAATGTTTAGGCATTCCTTTTCGCAATTTTTCCTTAAAACAAAAATTCAAAGAATTTCGATACTAATGAGGAGGTTCAAAGGAGCTATAAGACCCTTCTCACATCACTGGCATCAACGTTTTACGAAGAGAGGTGGGGAAAGGAATCGGAATCTTGCCCATCCATATGATAAATACCCAAATTTGCATGTCGAGTATGTGGAAAAATATACTTTATTGTGCATAATTTTTGTTCATAAATTAATTTTACTCTCTACTCTTCTCTTTTTTTATGGCCCATTGGAGTTTTAAGTAAAAGGTCCTCGTATTTAATGTTGTTGCTTCTAATGGCACTTGCCATGGACAAGCCCGCTGTTACAAAGACAGCGATTTAAGCCGATGGGGGAGCATCTCTTGTTTTTATAACAGCGCCATCTAGGGCCAAGAGAACGACTTGGCAACATCCACGTCACAACCCTTTTTACGGGGCGGACTTCATTCATTCATCCATAGATCTTAATTTAGACCTGAGTTAGAGAACGATCGCCCCTCATCCAGTACCCTCAGTGGTATTACTCTCCACATGGAGGACTTTGTGACCACGACAGATTTATACGCGTGTCAGGTCAGCACCAAGCACACGGAGTATCTTAGACAGGCGGGGTTCGAACTCGCAACCTAAGGGACGGGAATCCAACGCTCTACCAACCAGGCTATCCCGATCTTTCGCATTTTATAAACATGGAAAGTGAACATTTTCCGAATATGCTAATTTGTAAACCTATTAAAATTCTGTTGACTTACACTTGTTTTTAGAAAAATTTATACTATACTTCAACATGATGTTTCACTTAATTCTACGAAAATAATGGGTGGATAATCACTTTATTCTCAATACTTTAAATAAATAAAATTACTAAATGAATTTCATTTATTATTTTAATAGAAGTAAATCTAAAATTAGGCAACTTCAAATTAATATATTCTGAAGAGGCAAAGATTCCATGCATCAAATATATAAGTTGCAGCTATCAAGCTGCATGTAGAAGTTCTATTATTACAAACGAATAAATATTTTTCTTCATATATGTATATTAAGAAGAGAAAGAAAAAGGAACATTCTTTTTCTAAGCCATATACAACAAGTTGATATTTAGTTTCCAACTCGCACTCAACTTTCTTTCAGCTTAAAATATTCAAAATAATATAAAAGAAACCACAGGGAAAAACAATTTCATTTTTTGAAAACCGAAATTCTGTAATATTGGTCGTCTAGAGCTTTGCAATATTTGACGGAAAATTTTCTTCCGTTTGTTGCCACACTTCATTTTTTTATTCCCTTTACGTGCCGTGTTGAAAAAGCAATATTCTCTTCTGTTTTCAAAGAAGCCCGATTTTTCCGAAAGAAGAATCGATAAATCGAATAAAAGTCGAAACTTTGCGAGTAATCTTTAGAGCAAGAGTTCCACTTGAGAATTCTCAGGAATAAAATTATTCCACCGTCACATGGTGTTAGAAAAACCGTCCATGAAGGAATCTTACCTTACATTTGGTTCGAATCCGAGTAATTAGATTAATATAAACATTCCCAGTGGCGAAAGACAAACAACGGATCTAAAAATCCGCAGACATTTTCCAGATATTATATTTTTTCCCTTCTTGCTAATACCAGAAACGAAGAAATATTTCGCGCCTTCAGGAAAATGATTTGTAGGATTTTCAATCTGATAAAGTGAAGTGAAAATACTAAAAAAATGATAAATTACGTATCGCTTTTCCTTCTGGAGCGGGTGTGAAATGAAATCCTCAAGGAACATTTGAAAATCATACGAGTAAACTGATTTTTACTGAAGAAGCAAAACCCATCGTATTCATTGTCCTTCTGCAGTTTTTCATTTTCCCTAGAGACAATCTGCTGATACCAAAATCATTTTAAATTCTCTTTCCACTTATGAATTCTTTTCAATTCATTTCTTTATTTTTAATTTTAATTTTCGGTGGATTAAAATTGCAATTGCGTTAATTTCATTTCCCCTATTTTCCAGAAATTACTGTATCACAATAACGTATTTTTTGGGAATAAAATTATAATATCCTTTTAGGGGTCTCTTAGCTCCAAATTCAGTATACGAGTTGAAATGAATTAAATGAAGGTTTTTTTTTTAATAAATAACTCGCACTGCTTTTCATTGGTGTATGATAAATAAATCACTTTTCACATCAACAGACTTGACCTAAGAAATCAATTAAATCATAGCACACAATAATTGGATGGTTTTAAAAAGTGGCTTACACTCTCTGTTCGATAACTCGCCCATTTATGAGGATTTATTAGAATGTAACAGAATTCTATAAACTTATTTATAAGTTGAATTTTTTTTTGATAAATAACCTCAAACTGCTTTTCAATGATGTATATCACTTTTCAAATCAATGAACTTAAACTCTGAAATCAATAAAAATAATAAATGGATGGTTTTAAAAAGTAACTTACAGTCAATTTTCAATTACTCGCCCACTTGTGAAGATTTATTAGAAAAGAAAAGAATTCTATAAACTCATTCGCAAGGTAAAAATTCTTATATTTGTATGAAAAAATTAATTTGAAAGAAGAAGTTAAGATTTTCAAGACATATGACATTTATGAAAGAAATAAAATTTATAAGAAACTCACTTATTTGATTTTTATCCATTGCATTAGATTGATTTCTAATATCAAATATGCACTTAATTGCTATTTTCAAAATTAATTATAAAAATGATTTTTGAAAATGTTTTAATATCACATAGGAATAACTGAAAAATTATGAAAGCCTAATTTTCCAACCCGGAAAACTTCATAATTTAAAAAGAAATATCAGATTTATCATTACAATAGAAAAATGTTAAAGTTAAATGATGATTAGAAATTCAGATGTTGCAAGTCACTCATTTTTATTCTATATCCTGAATCTAGATTTTTCGTTATCGTTAACTATTTACATATGATTAAATTATTTTTTGATTCACCATATTCGTATCTTAATATTATTTAGCTCATAAATCACATATCATTTTGCCTTTTTTTAATCTTTTTCTTTCAATTTTATTAAATAAATTGCATTTAACCATGAAGATATACAAAATCAAAATTCTGGAGATTTTCTGAATAATTTTTAGAAATTTTAAACTTTATTTAAAAAATCTAAAAAAAACTATATCATTTTATAAATTTCAAATTTATTGTTAAAAAATAATAAAAATATATGAAGTTAGCGCTAAAAATAAAAATAATAACAAATAATAATCAATGATTTTATAAAAATGTTGAATCAGAAATATTTCTGTAAAACTTTGTGGCAGCATCATTATTTCAAAATGTGGGTTTCAAAATTGAATTAATGTATATTGCATTAAAGCATCCAATTTCTAATTTTTTTCATTAAAAAACAGTGCTTTCAAAGTTCTTAGTAGAAAAAAATAAAGATCACTCAGTTCCATGTTTGATAGAAGTCTAGGTAATATCTACACAAATTTACAGTTTTGAAATAAATGTTTCGAAAATGAAAGTGTATGCATAAGCATTCATTTTTATATCCTTCGAGAAGCATGAAAATTTTAAGTGGGAAATAAAATGAAAATTGTTCTTCAACATAGAGAGCTTAATAAGAGAATCGAGATTGCAAGCATAAATTCTCAGCTTCGAAACCAAAGTAGAATTTTATGAATAGATTTTAATGATATTCTTCTCTAGTTAAAACAAATTTTAAACAGAAAATGAAAATTTTATGATAAGTAATGAAAGCTTTTCCACAGCTTTTATCGACAATATTTGAAAATTTTAGTATTTATAAGTACTGTCTGAAAAATCAAGCAATTTGAGCACATTATAGAAGTATTCAGGTTCGCTTTTCATTAGATAGTATAGTTAGAATTTGAAAAGAAGATTGCAAATTTAATAAAAGATGTTTTTGAAAATATAATTATTCACTAGCGATCAAAAAAAAGTATTCAATTTATTTAAACCTATTTGAATTTGCTTCTTGTTTTCTTTGCATTTGTGCCTGTGTCCTTTATATTTGAAATTTCTTCCATTATCAATTGTGTATTGACTTATGTGTAAGCCTTGTGGTATATTTGGTTTCACATAATGAGTTTATACTCGAGACTGAAAAAAAAAATCTTAAAATTATTTTTGCATGATCAATATTAATGTTAAAAATCTTGATATAAGCTTATTATTAAAATCATTTTGTAAACCATGGAAATTCGAATTCAGGCAATAAATTTAAATTTTTTCACAAATTTTTCTAAATTTTTTCACAAATTCGTTTATATAGACATATTTTGGAATTTTTATGCAAATACTCTTGATAATATAATGTAGCTCCAAAGTATTAAATAATGTTTCACGAATATGATGATGATGTCTTGTCCGCATTACGACGGAAAGGTGTAGCAGTAGCTTCTGAGGGTAAAGACCCCTGAGCACCCAAAGGCAGAAGTCAACCATCTAACTCTCCGACTCGCCCTAAGGCACACGGATTTAAACCATAAAACTGAATGACCGGACCGCCGCAACAGCAATTGGCGGGAACAGTGGTTGAGTCCTAAGGGCCGTCACCGGCCACGGTACAACCCTCCCCGAAGGAAGTACGTCCCGTCATCGATGGGAGGAGCCAGATCCCCCACCTATTAGTGTACCCTCCAGGGTGGCGAGATCCAACCACCACGCCGGAAGCATCTCATCCTCATTCCGAGGTGTTTTTATCTGTTTCGAGCAATACTCGCAAGTACTTATTAGACACTTCTTTTCTATTGATCAGCTCTTGTTTCTGAGAGTAGTTTTAAAATTGTTTTCCTTTATAGAATTTTTGTGTTGCATTGTTTTTTTTTCTTATGAATTTCAATAATTATTTGCGAATATCCACTATAAATGAGTTTGTGAAGTATAATTAGGTAAACAAATCTATGTGCTGCTTGAATGTTCGAACATAATCTGCATAGATTAAAAAGGAGTTAGAATTGTGAACTGTCACCTCTTGTACCTTGGATCGTTATTACACCAATCCTCTTTGTTCTACAACTCGATCCTTTTCAGGTTATAATACCATGATATTACGAAGCGTGTAACAATTTATTCTGAAGTTATGAAATAAATATGAATATGAAGTTAATAAGTGATACGAGGTTATGAAACAAAAGACCGAATTTGTATATGTTGGTGGAGAAAAGAATATTTCAATTAAAAACATTCAAGTAAATTTAACATTAAAGTGTATAATGTTAAATTTACGAAGTTGTCGTTAAAGGTTTTAAGAAATATGGTAGAGACAAATTCAAATATTATACTTGGTATGTCACTAAGGAAATATTTTCTACAAAAAGGAGTTTTATTTAAAATAGTGTATAAACATGAATTGACAAAGAAAGGTGTTCGAAGTTTGATTAACAAATTCGCTGGGGCCAATAATACAATTCCATCGGTGAAGTAAAAATTAATGGAAAAAAAAAAAAACTGAAAATATTTTTTTGAACGAGCAAAAAAACGTTAAGGTGTGTCGTTAAACGTTAGACATACCTTAACGTTATCTAATAGAATGTTAGATAATTTTATGAAGGGCAACGGCATTAAATCCGAATAAAATTGAAACCTTCTCAAGAAAACTTCGAAGAAGTAAAATTAAGATTATGCAAAACTATTATAGCAAATAAAATTATTAACAAAATTAAGATTATTATAACTTCCTATTCATTACAAGTGGAATCAAGACGAATCAGAATTAGCAATGCAGACAATGATGCGATTCAAGGTATAAGACCATCTTGTACCACGGATCACTTCGTAAATAATTGCAAAGGAATTCAAAACGAGAACATTTCTTTTATCAAAATTAACCTTCCATATCTTGCTATTTATATAAAAAAAAAACCTAAATTTGAGTTGATATTTCATAAAACAGCATTCTTCTATCTAAAAGAAAAATGTAAATTGCCGTTTTTTAGGCATAAAATAGAAAGAGTGATATAGAATACATCAGCCTCCCCATACCATAAAAATCTCGAAATTTTTGAAGAATTAAGATATTTCCTTCAGGTGAATAAATAGTAGAAAAATTTTCATTCTAGTTTATCAAAAAATATGGCGCGTGCACATTTTTTAAAACTCAAAAAAGAAATTATATCTTTCATCTTTTAGCTGAGTAAAAGGTAAAAGAACTATAAAAACAAATATTAACATCGTAATTCCACCTGCCACATCTTCACGCTCAAAATTGAGTTCCGTCTATTGCGTGTTGCCATAAAAGGAATTCAAAACGAGAACGTGTAACAGAGAATCCACGGGGACCATTAAGGAAGAATAAGAGGAACATATCGCTGGAGAAACACATTCGTTAGGGGCATTTCCTTCTCCGTCTCCTGGGACCATAATGTTCTTTTTTCCCTCATTCCATATCTTGTAAAGATCCTTTCTAAATTCAGCGGATAACTAACGGAACAGCTATAAGAGCATTTTAATGATTTTATATAGCGTTCCAATTCGGGGAAAAAAACCTTCTAAAGATAGATTTGATTAATCTAGTTCGCGAAGTTTCCTTTTGAGAATTCCCGTCCAAAAAACAATTCTATTTCTACCTGTTGAGAGTGTTTTTTTTTTCTCCACAAATAGAATCGTTTTATCTATAATATTATTTGATAGATCTTATCTTAAATCTCTTTTTATGAAGGAAAGTCAGGAAATTCTTCGAAAAAATATAACATTTTTTAAAGATTTGAAAGATAAGACGATTTGATGTGAGCTATTAGTTTTTAAATAAGAACTTCACAAACTTATATCTCGAGATACTACTTGTGATAAAGAAATGGGTTTGTGAAAAGCATGAATAAATATATGTTTTTATAAATATTTAAAAGAAATTCATATAAAAAGTAAATTCCAAAAATAATTTCTAAGCATTAAATCCCCCATAGCTTTTAATCCCGAAAAGGGAGATTAAAAGCTTCCAGTATTATGATGGCTGGTTCTCGCCATCCTGGTGGGTATAGTAACGATGTAGGGCTAATTACCTCTTGCTGATAACAGGATATGCTTCATATGGGATATATGGTACGTGACCGGTGATGGAACTTAGGACTCCACTATAGTTCTCGCCATAACTGTTACAACGTCCTGATGATTCAATTTAATATCATTTCAGGGAGAACGAGGTAACTCCAAAATGATTTTCCAAAAATATAACTAAATTTCACAAGATGTAGAGTATTAAGGGAAATAAAACAAGTTACAGCAAGTAGTCAAAAACAAATAACTTATATCATGAAACACAATAGAAAGTACCAGTTATGTTAAACTCAAACAAAAATTCTTGTAACCTATTTGATAGAAAAGAATCCATATTATATTGTACGATAAATAGGTAAACTGATGTTTACTTTATGCAAATCTTTTAAAGATAAAGCTTAATCGTAGAAGAAGAATTTATAAGATGAGATGAAGCACTATGATGCATAAAAAGCATATGCATGTCGTTTTCGCAAAAGCAGGAAGATCTTCACTACAGATGGGTGATTACCCAGTTCTAAAATATTTTTTCTCTTATATCAAGAGTTCTATGATACAAAATCCTCTGATGGTTCTTGATCAGATTCAACTGTTCAAGATGGGCGTAAACAACAATTTTTAAGTGGACCATTGTGTTCTGTTAACAGAACAACCTTTCAATATTATTATGGCATCTTATGATATTGTGCGTCATTCAGAATAGCGAACAATATCATCAATTATTGCTCAAAGAAGTGTAAGAAAAAAAATAACCCAAGAAAAATAAGTGGGAATGATCTCCTTGAAACTTTCTGATATAATGTTCCCTAATTGTATTTCTGTAATATTAATCACATGCAATTACTGAATAAACTTCTGAAAGTTGTTATTAGGGAGCGACGTCTGGTGATTAATTGTTAGGATATGGTTAACAAAGAAGTAAAAGGACACCAATATGTATTTCCCACGTTTCTTCCCAGACTAATTGAAATAAAAATTTGATGCAAAATTACAATTATAGTAAAAAAATCACATACCAAATTTTAAATTTCATGGATATTTACATTCTAGATTTTAATCGGTGGACCAAATTTTATTTATCCAGTCATTTTAAATGTTAAATGTATGTACCAAATTTTTTCTATCTGCCCCTCTTCTTTTACTAATTATATATTAAGTTATATTTGGTCAGATATATTTCCTCTGAATGGATTCCGTTCAAAATTTTGATATAAATCTACAAATTTGGTATAGAGACCATATATCAAATTTCTTCCGCCTATTTCAAAGTGTTTTTGAGCTATTGTATTCATTGACGGATATAGATAATTACAAAAATGTGCTTTTCGAATTCAGCGCGGTCTGAAATGTGCCGATTTGTCAAAATTTCGAGTTCGGATTTTTTAACGATTAGAATACATTCTCTTTATATACTTCGCACAAAAGAAAGTTTTTGTTACTTATGGCTCTTGCCACAGACAAGCCAGCCGAGGAAAAACTATTTTGAACCGAGTTTGTACAGTAGCGTTTGAGGGTAGTGGCCTCTCAGCAACTAAGAGCAGAAGTCAACCATCTAACTCTCCGACCCGCCACGAAGGCACACGGATTTAAACCATAAAACTGAATGACCGGACCACGGCAAACGCAACATTGGCAGGAACTGTGGTTGAGTCCTAAGGGCCGTCACCGGTCACGGTACAACCCACCACGAAGGAAGTACGTCCGTCATCGATGGGAGGAGTCAGATCCCCCACCTATTAGTGTACCCTCCAGGGTGGCGAGATCCAACAACCATGCCGGAAGCATCTCATACTCATTTCGAGGTGCCCCCCCGGGGTTAACTGAGAGCAGAAGTCAGACTTCTAGCTTATATGAAGATGACATGCACACATTCACGTGCACAACCCCTTTTTGCATGGGGGCACATTTACACACCTCGCAAATAGAACACAGACGAAGAACAACCATGCCTGAACCGGGACTCGAACCCGGACGCCCAGGTCAAGGGGAAGACTTGCGACCTCGAGGCCATGACGCCGGCACTCAAGAGAAAGTAAAAAGTTTTTTGGCTGTTCTCATCGTTTCAAGAATTCAAAATAAAAATAAGTAAGGAAAAGAATAAGATACGTGAAAGTGATATTTCCTTTTCAAACTTCTTTGAGATACCTATGTACTTACTTATTTTATTGCATTTCACATATTCTTGTCTTCCCTCGTCAATTTTCTCATTAATTCCTCATCATTGATAAACGAGAATAAAGGAATTATATTTTGTCTAGAAGTATTTTACCGCAGATTACAGAGAAATTTTATCGAACGGAAAAAAATTATTTTAGAGAAAGCTTTGAAAGAATTTCATTCGAATCTAAGAATTCAATGCAATTCCTAAAACTCGAGGTAACATTTAGTTACTTTTGTAAAACTGTGCATTAGTTTTATTTTCTAGAGGCCAAATGAAATTTATCAAAATCATTTCGAATTTTTTATTTTCAAATTTGGTGTATATTTAAAAATTTCTCATTCTTTGAAAAAGATCGAAATAAATTATCTCTGTCAAGATTTTTTTTTTTCGAAAGAGAAAATATAAACAGAGACCGATAAGGCCTGGATGATAAAACTGTATTACAATATCTTATATTCCTATCGTCTAGATGTATGGTTCTTTGAATTTAAATCTCATTTCAAAGCGAAAGCTTTTTTCCCTCTGCTATCGGCACAATGCCAACATGCTCATTTATATTCAATGTTTAAAGGAACTTAAAAAGGTTTTATTAATCACTTTTGCTTTTACTCAACTGAGTTAAAAAGTGAAAACAGGATGACAAACAGAAATAAATGAGAATGAAGATTAAGGAGGAATGAAAAATGAAATTAATTAAGAATGTAAACATTTTCTTCCTTTTTTTGCAAAATGGAGCTTTTTGTTTATAAATGGGTTGTTGTTTCTTTTCCATTATTTTATAAATATATACTATTTCATTTCATTTCATGTACATGTGATTGTTCTATGATAGCTTACAGTAGTGAACCGTTACAGATTTTAATTTCCTTGTTTTTCACTTTACTAAGAAAGTAAATCGTCTGAAGGAATGCAAATATTTACATATTAATTTCTTAACATTTAAAAAAAATCTAAAAATTAAGAATAGTTATTACCTTTAAATATCTTTTACCAAAAAATAAAGACTTTCTTTTTACGGATTTTATACTATTGTTGTTGTTCCTAATGGCACTTGCCATGCACAAGCTCGCTGACGAGGTCAGCGATTTTAAGCCAGGGGAGCGTCTCTTGTTTTTAGTAGCGCCAACTAGGGCCAAGAGTACGTCTTAGCTACTCACACATTTCATTCGCTTGCACAAACCCCTTTTTACAGGGGGGCATAAAATAAAATATTTAATCCAAAATAAATCATTAATATACTGAAAATGCGCTGAAATACGAAATTAAATTGATTATCTTATTAAAGGACGACCCTCATAATGTGTGCTGTTTAGGGTTCAAAAAAATTAAATCTGCCACTGACACGAATATTCTATAAGAATAAAAATTGAAAAAAAAAAGAAAAGAAGAAAAAAAAACGGAATTTTTTTTTGACAAAATAATTAAAAAGTTTGCTGCAAAAACGTTAATACTATTTAATCTGTGAAAATATTTTTGGATGTTTTTGGTACAATCTGCAAACTCGGACTCTAAAATAGAATAATCATCAGATTTAAGTTGAAAAAATATATTTATGTATGTTATTTAATATAGATATATGGTATCAATTATTTTGAATAAAAGCCATCCAACTAAATAATTTTGAGTTGAAACTGATTGCTACATTAGAAATAAATTGATTTTTTAAAAAGTAAATTAGAATAACTACAATTTACTTTTAACAATTATTACAATTAATACAATTATTAAGAATAACTTTGATTAATCAAGTAAAATTTTGATTTTCGATTTTTATCAAGAAAAATTTTGATTTTCGATAGATCAAGGAACAGAGCCGAATGAAATTTTATTAGATTTAAAGCATATCATGGCGTGGTGAACGCGAAACGGGGAGAGGATGTACTGATGATGCCCGGAGCGCAAGTCTTATGGAGCGCAATCGGGACAAAATAATATTATGTTTATATCTTTTTTTGGAAATGAAATATCATAAACGGACAAAAAAATAAATCTATGTCCCGAACGTCATCGATATTCAACAAATTGCTAATGACTGCGGATCAAACAATTAAATTATTCTCCGAAGGCTCAATATTCTCTTTCTTCCATTGATTATTCTCTTTATTTCATAAAATTTCATTGGCATCAAATACGTCTAGCGTCATACATTATACGTAGGGATTGCAATACCGGTATACCGGGATACCGAATACCGGTATTTTGAGCCATTTGTACAATTTTTTAATACCGGTATTCACAAGTTTAAATACCGGTTTTTCGGTATTTACTAGAAATTTTTAAAATTATCACCACTATATGTTCAGGGATCGCAAACATGACAAAATAGCATACGTTTTTGTTTTTATGTCTCTCTAACGGGCGAAATTAATTAGTTTATTAATGGCTTAATTAATTGCTTAAATCTAAAGTAGCGAAATATGGATTATCCCTGAAGAAAATATTGTATCCATAACGACTGATGGAGCAACAATTATGAAAAAAGTTGGAAAGTTGATTGGTGCAAATCAGCAGTTGTGCTATGCACGTGGAATTCAATTAGGAGTAATAGATGTATTATACCAAAAAAATAAAGAACAGAAGAATCCAAATAATGTGGATATAGAAACTTCGGATTCCAACTTTGAAGAGAGTAAGAGTGAGAGTGATATTGACAATGAAGATAATGACAATGTAATTGTTGAAGAAGATATTGCTAATGAGGATGAAATATTACCCTATCAAGAATTGCTTCCTATAATTTATAAAGTTCGAAAAATTGTTAAGGTATTTAAACGTTCCCCTATAAAAAAAGGATATATTACTAAAATATATACTAACTGAAAATAAAACAGAATATATGTTAATATTAGATTCTAAAACACGTTGGAACAGTTTACTCCTAATGATGGAACGATTTTTGAAACTGAGAAATCCAATCCAAAAAGCAATAATCGATTTAAACCCGTAAATTAATTTTTCAGATAGTGAATTCGACTTAATATCCAGAACTATATCAGTTCTACTTCCAATAAAACTGACTATTGAGGCATTATGTCGGAGAGATTCTAATTTTTTAAAAGCTAATGCAACAATAAATTTCATGTTGCAGTCACTGAAAGAACAGCACACATCACTATCTAAAGAATTACATTGAAAAATCGCACAGAAGAAAAGCATACCGAAATAGAAAATGTCTTATGGTATTTAAATAATTATAATGATTTTAAAAATGAAAATGAAAAAGAAGAAAAGAAAATAACAAATTCAAATCTGATTAAGTTTAGAGTAAATTTTCTTAAAACCTTTTACCCACAAACCTATCCACATTCAGAATTCGGTTCAATTATCGAAGATTATGATGTCACTACTGTCGACAGTGAAAAGGAATTGTCTTTTGAACAAAGAATGAGCGATAAATAAAAAAATTTCAACGAACCAAAATACAATACAGAAATTAGCTATATCCAAAACCATCCGACGAGAAATCGATTTATTTGAAGATGAGGGATTTAGAGGTAAATACTTGAAAAAAATATATCGCGCATTGCTAACAGTACCACCAGCTAGCGTAGATGCCGAAAGAGCATTTTCGACAGCTGGTCATTTTTACACAAAATTACTTTTCAGGCTTAATGACAGTACAATTGATGCATTATGTTTTTTAAGATCACATTTCAAAAATTTGTAATAGTACCACAGACTGAATAGTGATATTTACACTTTTTTTTGTGATTTAAATAAATAAGATGTTCCTTTACTTTTTTGTGATTATATACTGTTATAATTTATAAGTTACAAATTATTTTTGTGATATTTACACTCTCTAACAAAACCAGCAAATAAAACAAAGAAACACCTGTGTTTTCTTTCTTTCACTAAAATTTCTAATACCGGTATTAAAACCGGTATCCCGGTATTAAGATTTAAAAAATACCGAATAACGGTATTGTAATTTTGGTCCGGTATTGCAATCCCTAATTATACGTCTTCAAAAGATAAAGTTTAAAAATCAATGAAATTTATATGAATTCAAAATAAATCTGAATGGAAAAAAAAAGAAGATGAAATTTTATTTAGTAATTTAAACTTTAAAGCCATATTATGTAAATAATACGCATTTTTTTTTCAGTTCCGTTCGTCGGTTTTAGGGAAATTCTACACATGAACTTAAAAAATAATTACTTCTAAACGAAAGCCAACAACATTTTTAAGGTAAATAGTTTACAGTTCATAATTTAATTGTTGACTGTTTTTTAGTAGCTGCTTTATAACTAAACGCATCTGTTCTTTGATTCATTATGCTAGACTATATATAATAAAAAGACTATATATAATAATTTTACACACACACACACACACACACACACACACACGCACACACGCACACACGCACACACACACACACACACACACACACACACACACACACACACACACACACACACACACACACACACACTCATATATATATATATCCCAAAACAGCAGAACAAGTTTCTATTTCCTTGACATCCAGTTATAAAGCTTTATTAAGTAAAGCGTGCAATTGCATGAAAACCCCTTGGCTTCTGTGTAGGTTGGTAGTAAAAAATTAACAAAAACATTCCATATAATGTATTTCAGGAATTCAAATTTATTCAATACAGAAAAATTGTCATGTGTAAATATTTGTCTAGTTGTACATCATTTAATCATCATGTCTTCAAAAGAATTTTCTATACGTATAATATTGTTCAATTCTAATGACCAACAGTTACTTTACAAAACAGGGAACAGAAACTTCATACTAAACATTTAATATATACCGAGAAAAAAAATAAATTTCTTTGCTGGTACTAGTGTACTTTCTAAAATAATTACAAATTTCAATATCAGATACCATTTATATTTGCTGACGATTTATGCAGTAAGTAATTGTAAAGTCAGCCTAGTTGCAATAGAATACAAACATCATTTTTTGAATTTTCGCAAACCTTTTAGGAAGTGTATTTACAGAATGGTTTAGCGATTAAAACCAACTGGAGCTTTACTTTTCCGGAAATGGGCATGAGACGTTACACACATGATGTAGAAAGTGCCATTCTGGTTTATTTTTTCAAATTACCCTTATTATAGTTTTGGCGACGAACTTGGTGATCATTTCAGGAATTTGGGACAAACGGATCCTTGCTAAGAGTCCCGTTAGGATTTGAGCTGCAGTGTTTGCTCCAGAACATTTGATGGCTTGTCTTGGATCTGTAAAAAGCGGAGCGAACAGACGAAAGGAAGTGAGTTGAGCTCAAGTAAGTAGATGAGCGAGATCTCTTTGGAGTGTTGATCTCCCGAAAGATCAACACTCTGAGCGCATTTTGCTGTTACGGCTCTTTCTTATCGGTTTGCTGACTTACGATTGTTTACTGCTAAAACTGTTTTGCGCCCGCTTCATCTGTGCTTCACTACGGCGTATTCCTGTTTTCGTGTAGAATAATCCCTTGCTAAAATCGTTGAATTTAACATCTTACACTCAGCCGACTGGAATTTTTATTTTCAGCGCTCAATCGGCATCTTCCGATTGGCGTGCAGTGGTCATTTTACAGAAGAATGGCCACCTGTCTCTATAAACGTCACATTTATATTCCAACGGAGAAACTCGGTATTAGTCAGTACTGCTTGTCTCCTCTTTCGGTGCTTGCACTTTATTAGTTTTAAGCCGAATTACGAAGACCTGTGACCTGACTGAATCTAAAATCTAATCTGAAATCTGCTAACTGAACAAAATATATGAACATCCTCGCCTGTGGACGTTCGTCCGAAGTTTCCCGCAAACTGTCGGTAGACTGTACAGACATCAAAGAACCCCGGAAAACCATAAGAGAGGAAAAGGGGGAAAAATGTGCCTGTCTCCAGACGCGCACAGATAATTTTAACGGGCTTTAAAAGATGCTCTTTACTTTCTCAGAAAATACTTTCTTCCCTCGCAATTAGTCACTCATAGAAAGAAAGGGTTCCTTCTTTTCATTCGAAAGGTTCTTGATTGAGAGTTGATCCTAGATGGACTGACCAATCCACAAGCACTAAGCAAATATGGCATGGGGTAGGTCAGTATCCGACTGGTCCATACTAAATTTTGTTTGTTCCTTTTATTTTACAGTTTCTTAAGCTATCTCCTTCTCGCGCGCAAATTGTTAAAAACATTTCTCCTCTCAGCTCAGAATTTTCTATTTTATATTGTTCATTTACTTAATTATCCTTTTTTATTTTCTACCAACTTCTTCAACTCAAATTGGATGAATTTTAAACTTTTAATGAATTAGACTTGACTTTTGTAATTCTGTAAAGGAGTTTCTTAATGAACATACGCCTCGCCGACAATAAAACAGATGATACGAAATTATCGAATATTCAAGGTCAAATGCCCTGTTATAGCTGCATACAAAAGATTTCTTAAAGAATTCAAAAACAAGCAGCTACATCTTGAAATTTTTAAGAGGAAAGTCGAGTTCAAGAACCCTTAATTGGGTGAGAACTGCGTAAGAGATTGTGAAAAGTGTTTTCTCAACGCTAACAAGGAGATCCAGACATATTAAGCATGGCAATAAGTTTCATCCTTCAAGTTGGAAAGGAACAAGTGGCTTCCATAAACAATCTTATGAGGTACCGCACAAATATTGGAAAGCATTTGAACGTTGACTTTATTTAATACATTTTTGGTTAATTTTAAATTTAAAATATTGCTAGAAATGTTGTTTATTTAAAAGAAAAAAGACAATAAATTTCTAAAAATGTTTTAAACCCAATTACGAAATTATTTATAGAGAAATAGGTTTTATGTTACAAAGAAATTCAATTTTTATCAAGTCAGTATTTTTTATATAAAATAGAACAACAAAAAAGTGATAATTAACTGCTGTATAATAACTCACCAAAATTATAGTGAATACTTCATAAAATAATCAATATAACATTTCCAAGTATACCAGGGAATAAAAAAAAATCTCTGCATGAAGATCAGTCAGATCAACTGTAATTATTTGTTTTAAGTTACTATTTTTTCTTCTATAGAAATTTATTGACAATTTAAAAAAAAAAAAAACTTTTAAAGAAATTGATTTGACATTTAAAGGTATCATCTAAGAAATTATTTATACAGTATGTGAATAAATAGAAGAAACAACAACAACTAAAAAGAACAGACATGGAATCAGTTATAAAAAATTTTACAATAAAAAAACCTTTATAAAATATTAATAACCTTTATGAAAACTTTTCTAGTAACATAAAATAGATAATTACTTTGAATGATACATGAAACATATCCTCGCTTTAAAAAAAATGGTCATCATTTATCAATTTAGAAATAAAAAAAACCCATCAAGCCCCATCTCATTATAACTGACACTCATTTTTTAAAGCATCACAATTCGCCACCAACTTGGAAGAAATTTTACATAATTACACATATTATCAGTTATTTTAAGTTTTTGCAATTATTTACATACATTATGATCGGACAGGACCTTCGAGCAGTTATTAGCATTTCCCTTTTTTTTAGCATCTCCCAAAGTAAATCTGAGCTGATGCCCCGAATTCGAATAATTAAATCTGCTCATATCCATAACCAGCAGATGTCGCAGATGTCCCCCGCCACTCATACACACCGAACGATATAAATTCCACTCCTTCGCTTCCTCTTTCTCTATCCACTTCTGATGGGATCAAATAATCATTTGCTACTGCCCAAAAAGCGGTTAAGTAAGTGCCATTATATATCAAATATCATTTAAAGACCGACTTCCTAACGGTAATTAGAATTTTGATTCGGATATTGGTTTAAGTCAAAGCAAAAAGTTAAACCGTGGAGAATCAAAGGAGCTTATTTATTTTAAACACACGCCTGTTCCGAACGATCGAATAACTTTGTCGCTGTGCTGTATAAGAAAAATATTATATATATATATATATATATATATATATATATATATATATATATATATATATATATATATATATATATATATATATATATATATATATATATATATATTATACAAAAGATGCATTTGTTTTTTATTCTGAATAAGATATACATCGTGTAACAGAGAATAGGATGATTAAGAAATTAAGTGCGAAAGCTTTCCACGCTGATTTTTACACTTTTGCACTTTTACATCTACAGTCCATAAACATAAAACGAAATCAATTCGACTGCTGTATTTTCTCAAGGGGTTGACATCAAGCACATAAGTTATTTCAACACTTAAAAGTATTAGTTTAAATTGTAATAATGATAAAATTTCTTTTCAGTTGTATGATTTTAATTCTAGTTTTAATATAATTCAGATCATATGCTACAGTTCTTTTAGCGTTATTTTTAGAATGAAACCTAAAAGATGAATAATCAATGATTGAATGTGGCTTCGAAATTGGAAAATTTTGCGAATAGTAAGCGAATTTTGAATGATTTTAAAGTTTGCTCAGTGAAAATATTTTTATTTCAGTTATTTAAATTAAATACAGAAAAAAATAGTGAAAAAATATGATACAAAGAATTTGTTTTTCTTTTCGCTGCTTAGGGAGTGTGGACGTTGGCGGCTACTTGCTCAACGACCTTATAGAATTTCAGCATAAACTGCCGTTTTTCAGAAATGCTTACAGCTTTTCAGAAGTACATTCATCGATTCATAAGTAGAAAATGCAACGCTTTACATCATTCAGAATATTTTTCCAATCAGAAGTGTATGCCTGCCTCTAGAAGTTTCGAAATTTGTTAAAGGCTATTATTAAAGAGAAAACTCTTTATAATTTATGTACTGTATTCACAGACGAACAGTTATATCGAATCTGAGAGGAAATTAAATGGGACTGTGAGAAAGGAAAAAATCACTATTTCTCGACTCTAAGGAAGTTATTTGGAACTAAGCACCATGAGATGCCAAAAGAGTCTATTTTCATAAATTATGAAACATCAAAGCAATCGTATTTACTACATCCTGTTTTTTCAACGTGACATAGCCTTCCTTTCACACATATTTCTATCTCAGCAAACTCACTGCGTTGAATACTAGTCACTTCACCTAAGAGTGAATTAGGGGGACACTTCTTCATCCTGATAAAAAAGTATGACACACACGGAATTGATGCAGGACAAAGGTATCAGGGTTTCATTTCATTTTATTTCTAATCGTTTTCTTTTGGTTTCTGTCAGATGACACTGTAACATACTGATACAAAGAATACAGATTTATATACTATCACTCAAATCTAATCCACCGTGCTGCCTCTGTGAGCAAGTTTAGCTCTTTTTAACAGTTGATATATTTTATCTTATTTCAGATAATAGTGAGAAAAAGAAATATTTTCTGTTTCTCACTATTACCTGGAGTAAAAGTATTTCTAACGCATCTTTCTTTTAAAATAAAGTTAATGATATTTGTTTTCTAACAGTTTCTTTCTATCGGTAATTTCCTTTTCATTACTTTCCTACAGTGATTATGGAAAGAATAAAACCTATTATTACTATAAATTTTAAATTTTAATACGAATTTTTCATTGACTGCCAGTTTTTTCGCTATAACAAGAAGGAGAAATAAATGTGTGTAAATAATGTCTTTTATTAAATCACATATAATGCTTCGAAATTTTGCAATTTAGAGAGTTAAACAACAGAACTGACCCGCTTTTAATTAAAAAATTGTAATTGTAAATCGATATTAAGAATGCAATTGTTTAATAAATTTGTAATAAAAGTGCTTAATACAATGGAAAGAAATAGCATGTTTTCTTATATTAGCATGACTAAAGTCAATACTACTGCTATATGATGAAACATGTAGGCTTTTCAGCCATAACATTCATGAACAAACTTTACTTTATATTAAATAAAAATATTTCTTTATTTTAATTATTTTATACTTTTTAATTTTAACTATGGGATCTTGAAATTAATTTGTATCTGAAATTTACTACCAGATGGCGCCACCCTCTGTAATCAAAATTTATTTAAGTATTTCTAAAATTGTTAAAATAAGGTATCCAGTTTGGACGCAAACACATAAAATATGACACTAAAGTGCCAGGAAAAAAAGTGAAAAATAGATTTTATAATATATAATATTCCATTTACTCAAATATCAAGTTAAATAAAAGAATGTAAAAGCAAGTCAGATGGAAATATGAAATGTAATGTTCATCCATCAGGAATATACTTTTTTCAAAGCCTTAACCTTAACCTTTCAAAGCCTTTTTTAGCCTTAACGTTCTTTCTTTTCGTGTAACATTCTCTGCTTTACGCCATATCAGTTTGTTTTTCCACTTGAGTGTTTCTTCGATTAAAAGAAAAAGACATTATGAAATTTAAACCACAAATATTTCGACTCACAAAATATATCCACCATTCTTGGGAGTCTGAGAAGAAATTTATTTCTCTTAGTACTCATTTAAAGTAACAGAACAATTTTTATGCCATTTTATGACATATCTGAAATAGAAATAATGGAAGTTTGATAAATAAAATATTTTTTATCATAGGAGATCTCAAATAAGCACTAGATTTTGCATTACTTTATGCCTTCCCTTATTGTTTATTTATTGAAATCCACCACTCATGATAAAAACCTTTGAATAATTTTGTGAGAAATATCAATAATATTTTAGCATTCATATCTTTTTTTGTTTTATTTATGCCCCCTTATTTTGATGCACGGGCACAAAACTTTTTAGAAATATTGCTTCGGTTTAAAAATATAGGGATATGTTTTAAGCTACAGTGTACAAATATTGGTTATATAGGGAACTATACAATGTATTTTTTGACTGAAAATCAACAAGGAAATGTATGGCATTCTGCTCAAAAACAGTTTAGATTTTTCGATACCTTTGATATAAAGTTTCAAATATAAATAAAATTTAATGATAGTGTGATATATTTATAGTATGAAATAAACTTAATTATAATTATCGATGGAATATAAATTTTCTACGTATCAGTATTTAATTACAATTTATTTAAAAAGAATAAATAATTTATGATTTAATTAAATAAATATTCCCATAATTAAAGATTAGAAAATAATTAAAATAAAAAGTGATTGTTGTTTAATTTACTATTTTCTGATTTAATTAAAAATATATATTAGTGAATTAAACAATAATCATTTTTTATTTTTATTATATTCTAATCTTTAATTATGAGAATATTTATTTTTCAAATTACCAGATGGCGCCTTTGGTGGGAATAAAATTTCTTTGACTAATAATCAATTAATAATTAAGCTATGAATACATAAACAAAAAGCATTGTCATCTAAAAATATAATTATGCAATCCATCTTACTATCTAATGCTATTGTTAACATTTTTCTTCCATTCGACTATTATGCCTTTACATAGATTATTACAGAGGTTATAGTGGTTAAAAGCTTTGAGTTCACGTTCTACCCATCATCCCGCAAAGCGGCGATAATACGACATGTCAGAAGTTTAATGTATCTAGAAATGAGCAAAAAACTGATATCAAAATACATCTTTCCAAACATGAAACAAGTTAAGCTATATAAAGGCATTTGAAAATAATATTTATTACATTTTATTAAAGTTCGAAGCCACAATGATTGAAGAGTTAACGAAACATAGTAATGTAAGTACGATATTCGTTATCCGAATTGTTTGATAGTAATCATCTAATCATCATGGATTAATTTACGTGCCTGTGATCAAATTATTATTGAAAAAAATTGTAATAATGTAATATACATGAAAAAATTTGTACTTTCTTTCGTATTTATTTTTATTTAATAAAAACAATACACATCTTTTGTTTGCTTCGAAAGTAAATGCAGCTCTTGATTTTATGTTTAATAATATTAAAAGTAATTTTTAACTAAAAAACATTATGAAATTTAGAGAACAGAAATCGAATATGTAGGGTGTTCTGTTAATGAACGGGGAAACTCAGAGGATGCTTAATGGACATGAAGTGAAACAAAATTACTATGGAACATGGTGTCGTAAATTATATTGAGAGTAATTGTAAAAACGCATGCATATCGTGACTTCAGAAAGTATTGTCAATTCAAATAATGCCCACAAGAAAGAGGTGGATAATCTCCATGCCCATGTACTATGGAAATATCAGCTGAGATTTAGTGTCAATGTGTGGACAGAAATCTTCTTAGATTATCTTTTGGGACCGTACTTGCTGTCGAACGTCTGATTGCTGCAATGCATTTTATTTTTCTGCAGCTCGTTGCCCCTAAATGTTACAAAGCGTACAAGTCGTAGTGCTGAAGAGGCATGTGTTTCATGCTTAATGGTATCCCTACACATTTTTCCCGCTAGGTGTGTAATCACCTCGGTTACGTACCCAAAGAGATCGACTAGATTGGTGGGGCCTATCTTTTGTCCGCCATGTTCCCTGGATCTTCAATACCTGTGACTTTTTCATGTAGGGTCATCTAAAATTATTCGTTTATGTAATACCTATGAACAAAACGAAAGATATCACAGCGCGAATTATCTTCTTTCTGGCAGACATCAAAAGCAAACCAGGTTTCACGGAATCGTTATCGCTGGTTCGGAAATAATTTTTATAACATCGTAGAATGTGCAGTGACGTCAATGACTGCCACTTTCAACGGTTCTTGCAAATAAATAATCAAATAAATCTTTTTGCAGTTCTATTGTATTTTTTTTGTTGTTGTTGTTGCTCCAAAGTAATGACCAAATCTACATGCGGTCTTCGCGAAATTCACTTTCTTGACGTGATTTTCGACATTACGTTTCAATGTATTTTTTGTTCTTCATATCTACCAACCTCTGAGTTTGTCAGGCCATTAACAAATACTCTGTATAATGTACCAGAAAACTGCGTATGCAATTGTTACATTTTCAGAAATGTTTCATAATTGCATAAAAATTTATTCTCGTCTTATCTGATTTCTGCTTTCGTTTCGATTTCTGTTCTAATATAATTGCATAGCAAATTCAGAATGAGTTGAAAAATTATCTGATTTACCACTTCTGTCTATTCATCTCAAATTAGCAGCTTTAATAGCTCAAATGGATGCAATTCTTCAATATTCTTTTATATAAAACTTCACTTCTTTTTGTGTTTATTCAGTGAGATGATGTATGCTGTCCTAATTTAAAATTCATTCTTGAAAATAGCATACTACGAATTGTTCGCTAACGAAATTACACACGAACCGATCACTGATTATACTTATTATAAAATACTGAAATAGAGTTTATTATGATGTCTAGAAAGTTTAGGGAAGAATGACAATAACAGCGAAAGAGTTGATCCATTCTGGGTTTTGAACATATCTGATTTTAGTTCAATCCAAAATTTTTGATAAATTAATAAAGGGAACGCATGTTTTATGAAGATTGAAAATGTATCATTCAAATAGAGCAATGTAATATAAGGTAGGGATATTTTTTTTCTGATCTACTCTGATTTTAGAAGAAAGAAAACATTCAATATTATAGTATAAAATAATTTTTATCCAGTTAATCCAATATGCATTTCTTGAAAAAAAAATGAAAACTGGTACATATTTTTCAAAATATTCTTACGAAGTTTAGTATTTATTATTTCTAAAACGTTTCACCTATGAGCTATTATGCTTTTAGTTTGTTGAAATGAATATTTTTTGCGATGACAAAACGACAAATTATCATTGAAAAGTAATAAAAGAAGAATGGAAATCAGTATCCCAGAAAATTTTAGGAAAAGCGTTCTATTAGTCTAGAAAAACGATGCATAATCCAGAAAAAGCAATGTAGACCAGGACCAGGAAAATGATGTATACATATTCACTTCTCCCTCACCCCCCAAAAAGAACTATCAGATCAAACATTAAAAAAATATTCTTTACATTTTAGACATTAACTAAATGCTCAAAATCGTTCTAAAATATGCAAACATCTTTTGTCAATGGAAACAAAAAGAACGAAAATCCATTTTTTCTGAAATTACGTACCGACATGGCGTTATTGAGTTTCCGATTGGCACTCAACTTTTTTAAGTATAAAATATTCAAAATACTATATAAGAAACCACAGCACGGACAATTTCATCTTTCAAAACCAAAACTTTTTAATATCATTCGTCTTGCGCTTTGTAGTATTTGGCGGGAAAATTTCTTCTGCTTGTTGCCACATTTTATTTTTTCATTGCCTTCACGTGCTATGTTGAAAACGCAATATTCTCTTTTGCTTTCCAAGAAGTCAAACTTTTCCGAAAGGAGAATCGATAAATCGAACCGAGTCAAAACTTTGGGAATAATTTGTAGGGCAAAGGAAGTGTCCCACTCGAGAATTCACGAGAATAAAATTATCTCGCATTATATGGTATAGAAAGAATCGTCCATGGCTGATTTTGATTTTATTTTTGGTTTGAATTTAAGTAATTAGATTAATATAGACATTCTATGATCTAAAAGACAAATAAAGGATTCTAAAAATACAAATAAAGAAAAGTGTTTTTTTTTCTCCTTTATTTTCTCTTCTTATCTCCTCAGTATCAGGAATGAAGAGATATATCGTGCGAAAAAGAATACGATTTGTCGGATTTTCAATCGGATAAAGTGAAGTGAAGACACTGAGAAATGACAAACTACGTGTCTTCTTTCGATCTTGGATTCGTTGTGAAATCAATTCCCCAGGGATCATCTTCGAGTCACAAGAAACCTGATGCTTTCAGAAAGAAACAAAAATTCATACAATTCATTGATTTTTAGAATTTAGTTTTTAGAATCATCCAGCTGGCAAATCTTTAAAAATAAGGAAAAAGCATTAAATTGTTTCTTTCTTACCAAGTAATTTTTTTTTTTACCATTTCAGTTTTTTGCCCACTGATTGCCCACTGATTTTAAAATAAGAATTTAAAAAGAAATTCTGCTATCTTTTATATAGATAATTGATCTTGTCTTTCATAAAACTCTGGAAGAAGAAAACTAGATTTATCAAGTAAGTAGTATTTATAAAGTATTTGAATTCATGGAATTTTCAATTTATTAGCTTTTTTGTTATATTATATAGCTCTGACTTTTTGGTAATGGTAAACTAAAGATTTTTTAAAATCTTTTTCCTTTAATTTTTTTTTCTGTAAAACTTAATTTAAAAACAATTCTTTTTCTGAAATGATTTCACAACAATTAAAATTAGCGCTATTATAAGAAAAAATATTAAAGAATAAGATAGGAATGCATTTTAAAGAGAAATTTGTTTTTTCATGCAAAACAGAAACTATCAGAGGATAATGATTTATAAAGCGTCCACAATTGCTAACTTCTAGTAATCATATGAATACTCTCTTTTCGATTCATTATTAATTTACATATATTTAAAATGATTTTAAAAATTTCTCGTTTGGAAACTAAGAAAAGGTAGCAAAGACATTAAAAAAATGATTAATTAATTGTCTTAAAGGAAAGTATATTAAAATGACTTGATAAATATACATGAAATGAAAATTCTAGCTATTTATTTGATCTGGAGACTTATTTAAAATATTTTCACATAATTCGTTAAAGTTTGCTTAATTTCTAATTAATTGTAAAAAATTATTACCGAGTTGTAAATTTTCAGCATTCAAAGTATGAACGTACGAAATCTGATAGCTCTAAATGAAATAAACCGACTTCTAGAGAGCCCTGCCCCCTTTCCCCCCACACATCTTTAATATTTTTTCTATGTATTTGTACCTCCTACGATCAACATTGTTATGTCCGGAGATTTAGAATTTTGAATTAATGTATTCCGCGAACAATCCCTGAAATCAGAAAATCCTTATTATTGCTAGCAGTTAAACTGAACCCATTATTTTCCAATTTCTGATAAAAATTAATATCATTGACTTTATTGAGAGCATAGAAGAATCTGAAAAGCAAAACAATTTATTTATCATTTTTTTCTGCATCACGATTATTTTTAAAATACTAATTCTTTCAAAGTTTCTTATAATTACGATATTATTTTGAGTAATTTGCATACTTGTAACGGAATTCAAGATTGTTTGATTGAAATGAATTTTGTTTTCTGTACAATGAAAATACTAAAAATCGGTTATCAAATAATTGAAATCCTGAGACAGGTGTTTTGTCACAGGAATGTATCATAAGACATGGTTTTATGACTTCCTTTTATTTTTATAAAATTTATGATTAAATATCTTTACTCAACATGTTTGGGTTTGATCGTTGATCTATTTGTTTATTCATGAAAGTTTAAAAAAATTACTCACATAATGACAATTTGTCCATCACTTATTTCATTTAATGCGGTAACTACGTTCATGATGAAATTTTTAAAAAATGTTATAAACTAGTTATTTTTTTTTTAATTTTTGCATAAAAAAAGAATAAAGAGTTATCTTTGGAACCAAAATATACCAATCATATGACAAAAGTTTTTTTAATTTGAAAAAGAGGCTTTATTTGACTAAAAGGAGGTATAAAGAAAAATGTTTTAATTTAGAGGTTTATCGAATGATTTGCTTAAAATTTTCCTGTTAACTTAATGAAACATATTATATAGTTCCTGAACTACATCATAAGCTGCATTTTTATTCATTCTTTAAATATTGGGGTTCGATTGATAAATAACTTGAAATTTTCCATTTTTTTCGCATTGTGAAACATTAAAACAATTATAAAATATTTCTAAATGAATGGATTATTTATTCTCTAGATTAGGAACTGTAGAATTTATTCTGAAATTATTATATCAAATTTGAAAAAATATATGAATTAGATTTTAATTTATGAGAAGTTAAGTAAGAAAATTCTGCCCATGATTAGAATTTGAGAAAGTAACATTTAAAGATGAGCATATAATTTAAACATATGTAAATGCCTATGAATAAATAGTGTAATTTCTTAAAAAAGTGGATAAAATTCAAACGGTTTTTTATAGAAAATGGGTACAAACATTAAAAATATTATATTAAAAAGTTCTTTTTTTTTCCAAAAAATATACATTTTAACGTTGTCACCTACTTAAAGATAAAACAGAATAGTGATACACTATTGAACTTTTACATACAGATGCTATGAATATTCAATAAATGACTATATTACTATCCTATAAAATGAGAATGTAACCAAGAATATGACTTCCCATATGCAAATCTTTTATGCATTACTAAATTCTAAAGATTCCATAAATTAAAATTACAACCAAGATGTTTAATGCTCTCTAACAGGTAGCATAAATATTAACAAAAGTGTTTGTTAAAAAGTTATGCGCATACATAGCAAATCTGTAAAAAATTAAAAGAAATAAAATGTTTTTATTAGCAACGTTAGATATAAGATCATAATACTATAAGCTTCATAATATTTTTATTCTTACTTTCAGTGCTTAAGTTGAGCTATATATACCACGTGTTACCATAAAAGGAATTTAAACAGAAATAAAAAGTTTTTATTAGCGAAATTAGAGATAAGAAAATTATAATATTAAGAATCATAATATTTTGCTGCTGTTTCAAGTTGAGCTTTATATAACACGTGTTACCGTAAAAGGAATTTAAAAGAGGAAATATTCCAGGGAATTCATGGGTGGCATTAAAGAAGAGCATCAAAAAAGAATGGCTTACGTTAGGAGCCTTTTTAAAGCTTTCCCCCGGGATCAGAATGCTCATTTAACACATTTTTCTTTTGCTGAAACTCTCTCATCTAAATTTAGCAGATAACAGTTTGTAGAAATATAGGAGACTTTAGTGATTTTATTAAACTTTTAAACTCAAGAAAAACAAAAGACAGTTTTAATTAATATTGTTTATGAAATTTTCACTTGAGAATTTTTGTCTGAAGACGATTTGTAACTTGTTGAGGACTTTGTTTTTTCTTCTCCCATATGTAAATTTTTAAAAATTCTATAATATTGTTTTATAGGTCTTATTAAACCTTCTTTTAAAAATTTAGTTCTTTAGGGTTTTATTAAAACGTTTAAGGATACCATGAAAAAATCTAACATTAAAAAAAATCTCGTTTGAAAATGCATTACATAACTTTTGAAATTATCGTATAATTGGAACCTTTATGAGTTAAATAAGTTCTGTACAATTTTGCATTTGAGCAACAATATTAAAATAAAGCAGAAAGTTCTTTAAAAAGTTCTTATTTTACCATGCTTTTTCGTATAAATATCCATCATTTTAATACGATACGCAGTGAAAAAGAAAAATCCGGGACGCCAAAACGGCAATTTAAAGCCAAGCATGGAATGCCTGAATCTATCTTATGAAATCGTGGTAAACATACATCAGTCCCTTTCTGCGCAAGCGTCGTCTACTGTCCATCTTATAACTGGCCGAGTGTAAACCCGTCATAAGTCTAAACTCCGCTGTTTTATTCCAAGAAATATTGATTATCCTGGAGAGTTATTCTCTGAATAACTCCCGATAATCTGCAAGATAATCTTATCGAGATTTGAAAGAACAAAAAAAAACGGCCTTTAAGCAGCAGCAGAATTTTTTCCCCGGGAATGTGAAGTCATCAATGGCTTGATGGATCGTTAGTATCTGGATGGAATTAATGGCATGAATTCGAAAAAAGAAAGTCTATAATAATAAAACCTTTAATTGTATTAATTATGCATTTCAATATCAATAGCATTTTAAACAGGATTCCAGTAATTAAAAAAATTTAGATAACCAGCAAATAAATAATTTTTATGAAGTAAGATGTAATATGAGTCAATGATATTCATTGCCATGCGCATATAAATAAAGATATAATTTGAAAATATTTTAATTTTCGTTTTAATTTGTGTTTGTTTCTTTATTTTTTAACAAAGACATATTCAATAAACTCAAACTAAAAACTACTAAAACAAAATTTGTTATATGCTGACTGAGCACATTAAAATTCTAAAATTATTAAAATAAGAGGCAAAAAGAGACAAAACAAGGTCATTCATTTAAAGAACATGTAATAACAGATTTCAAAGCATGTATAAAAAGGACTATGTAACAAATTAAATTCAAACACAACTTTAAAAAACACTGAATAATAGAAGCAAAAGTAAAAATGCTTGAAGAAAATAACTTTTACATTGGCAATACAACCTTGGAATAATAATAATACAACAATTTGACATAACGATAAAATATGATTTACATTTTAACAGAAATAAAAATTATTATAAAATGTATTTCAATTAATTACAAATAATTATTTAGTAATGAGATTCTTATCAAAAAGCAAACTTTTTAAATTTTAAGCTGATTTTAAAATAAAATTTTTGCAATAAATTTTTCTGAGTTAATGGAGGGATTCTTCAATCACCATTTATTAAATTTACAAGGTTGCAACATCCTTTTAATAGTGAAGTAAATCCTTCTAGAAGCTTCAGAACATGAATATTAAATTTTGTGCGAAATCATCTAAGGGTATGAATTTGTATATTTAAACAAAAACAATCAAACTGATTTTCTATTTTACATATATAGATAGAAAGAAACATTTTAAATACAAGGTGAAAACTGAATTCTTAGTTATTCGGACATGGAAAGAGCAAGAATGACAGTTGAAAAGAAAACACTTCGAAAAAGTGACATATGTTTAGAATAGCTTTAAAAATTGAAATCTTCAGACATTTTTTTTCTCCCAAATTTCAAAAAGCGTTGACAATTCTTTGAATTTCACACAGAGAATAATGGAGTCAAGTTCAGTTTATAAAGAAAAGGACACACAAAAAAGTTTTTCTTAAATTTAAAAAAAAAGTTATTTTTTCGAATTTGCTGATTCTTTTTATTTGCCTTTTTAGCAATTTATTTCGTAATAAATAATAAAAAAAAATATTCTACGAATCATTCAAAGGAATAAAAGAAGAAGAAAACCGAAAGCATTTAATTCACTTTTATCTTAAATTTGTCGCAAAACAAGAAGAATGGCGATGCTTTTGTGAATACATTTCTTTACTTTAAAAAAAAAACCAGAAAAAAGCAGAAAAGCAAGAATATTCTTTTGAAAGTTTTCTCACAGTTCCTAAGTATTTGTAGAAACTACTTTAGTGGTATATAAATAGATCTTACACTCTCTTCATTTAAATTTTTTTTAAATATAAAAGTTTCTTTATTAAGGAAAATTAACTATGAAATGCAGAAGATAATTTACTGAAGTAGCTGACAAATCTTTTAGCACTAACAATTTGTTTAGGAGAAGTTGACATTTTGTCCCTTATCTCTCATTTTTAGGTAAGCCGATTGACGAAAAAAAGAGAAAAAAAGAGACATTCCCTTAAAGAAAAATTATAAATTAGTGGCAACATTTTAAGGAATTTCGTCAGAACTAAGAAGAATTAAATGTATTTTTTTATAAAAAAGTTTTTCTTTGGTTAACAATCTAATTATTTCATTAAATCATTAATTTATTCTTAATCTTTAGTTGCAATTGTAAGTTATGTACTTTGGTTAAAATTAGGTACTTATTCTATAAGGTTTTAAAGTAAATGAAATGTTAAATCACGGAAGAAATCTGGAGCAAAATAAATGCAGCATATTTTTTATTATATTCCTAGTAAATGAGATGAACTATATCGGCACAGTGCCAAATGTTTATTTAGTTCCTATAGAGATATAAAACATGCTTTATAAATCATTTTTATTTCTTGTACAGCTGCTAAGTCAAAAACATTCTCCTTTGTTAAAGTAAGATTAAATTGAAATAAAAATAAAAATTAATTTAGAATATGTTTTTTTCAAAACGTTTCTATTCTTTTATAAATGGTTTGTTAATGCTTTTTCAGAATTTTTACAAATAACCTATTATTAATTTTAAAACATCTGGAAGTTGTGCGCTATTGTAAAAACTTCATAAATATTTGATGTTTTTTCCAATTGATTTGGAAAGGGAAATAATGTTAAAATCCAAATATTCCTGTATTAATTTATTAGAAAGTTCAGAAGAATGTAAGAAAATTAAAAGAGCTATTAATAGATTTGAAAGAACTTTCATTTATGAATAAAAAATTAATTTTTTTCATTAAGAAATACGAATAGCGAAAGAAGAATAGCTATTTATTATATTTGTTAATTGCTGTTCAAACAATTTTTTTTGTGGATAATTATGGAAAATATTATTCCTAAATTATGAAAAATATTATTTCCTAAAAATTTTTAAACAAAGTTTTATAGTTATATATATTTTTGTTTAAATTGATCTCCAATAATTTAAAGGGTTGTGGAGGGTGTTCAATTAGACCAAACAATGCGAAATTTGAATAAAATGCATTTCAGATTATTCACTCATTCAGATTCAATTTGTTAAAAAAATAATACAAAATTCAGAGAAAAAAGAAACACTTTTACAACGGAAGAAACAAAGAGACAAAAAAAAAAAAAGAAAAAAGAAAAGAAAGAAAGACAGACAGAAAGAATGAAGAATAGAACAGAAAGAAAAAATAAATTAAAAAATTCAGTTAGAAAGAGACAACCTTATTACTATAGACCTAAACTGGTCAAATGGTTTTACTTCCTCGTTTATGAGATTTTACCTTTATTGAGATGTACATCAGTTTGTATAAATGTTGAATTTTAAATCTACCAATGTTGTTTAAATCATCGAATTAAAATGTTAGTCAGTATATTGCAATGGAAAAAGAATACTCGTTCGGTGAATAATAGCGAAAAGTCCAAAAACACTCAATAATGGATGTGATGATCTTATTCTACACGAAGACAAGAAACACATAATAAACAGCCAAAATAGCAATTGCAGAAATCAATTTCAGAGAACCAACAAGTCGCTACTAAGCTACCGAAACTGAACAAAGTGCAAAAAGAGTATTCGTTTGATATTTCTTTTCTCGACCCGAATACTTCTCGTCTGGGTGTTTTATAGTTCCTGTGACAGTGCATCGAATGTTCTGGAACAAAAGTTGTAACCCGAATTCTGATAGAGATATCACTAAGTTTCCTTAATATTCGGGGCATATTACATTTGTCGCCAAGACCGGACATTATTGATACAGCACCCATTTATCATTCGTCAGATATAAGATATAATATTACCATCTGTAACATGAAACTAATTGCACAGAGAAGAAATGTTACAGATTCGTAATGATACAATACCATTGACTATTAAAACAAACCTTTGTCTTTTAAAAAAATCTTTTTAAAAATTTTTCTTTTATTTCTTACTAGCCGCCTTTGGCGACCAGCCGGTTCGCCAATCTTAATGTTCGTTAAAATTTTAATAATTAAATATTTTATGCAATTTCTACTTTAATAGCTTCTTCATCAAAATATTTTAAAACTTCAAATTTTGATTATCATATAATTCATTCATAATATTATAAAGGCCTTCAGTCATAACGTAATATGTATCTCTCTCATTTTCTGTTAGCACCCGTAGAATTTATGCTTTAAATTAAAGTGGAAAGAATTTATCTTCAATTAAAATAATAATATTTTTTACTGAAACAAAGCATTTTTTTATAATCTGATTACTGAAAATAGAGTCACTCAGCGTTTAAACTTTATGGGCACTAAAGAATAACTTTTTTAATTTATGTAATATCTCAAGAGTTGGTCAACAAAATTTTCTTAGATTCATTATGAGCAGATCGATTAATTAACAATGTTTAAATTTAAATGCATCAAACACTAAGAAAATAAAACGAATCGTTTAAAATAAATGGTTGAAAACGGTAGAATTTATGCTTTAAATTAAAGTGGAAAGAATTTATCTTCAATTAATATAATAATATTTTTTACTGAAACAAAGCATTTTTTTATAATCTGATTACTGAAAATAGAGTCACTCAGCGTTTAAACTTTATTGGCACTAAAGAATATCTTTTTTAATTTATGTAATATCTCAAGAGTTGGTCAACAAAATTTTCTTAGATTCATTGTGAGCAGATCGATTAATTAACAATGTTTAAATTTAAATGCATCAAACACTAAGAAAATAAAACGAATCGTTTAAAATAAACGGTTGAAAACGGTAGAATTTATGCTTTAAATTAAAGTGGAAAGAATTTATCTTCAATTAATATAATAATATTTTTTACTGAAACAAAGCATTTTTTTATAATCTGATTACTGAAAATAGAGTCACTTAGCGTTTAAACTTTATGGGCACTAAAGAATATCTTTTTAAATTTATGTAATATCTCAAGAGTTGGTCAACAAAATTTTCTTAGATTCATTATGAGCAGATCGATTAATTAACAATGTTTAAATTTAAATGCATCAAACACTAAGAAAATAAAACGAATCGTTTAAAATAAACGGTTGAAAACAGGTTTTAAAAAAACTACTTAAAAACGATGTACTTAAAACTATAAGCATATACAAAAAATATATAACTAACATAAATACAATTTACTTACAAAAGCATGCAACTAACCCAAAAATAATTTAAATCATCCATTTATAACGTTGTCATGGCAACAATCAGAACAGAATGAGCATGCGTGAATTTTCTCCGCCGGTTACGTAGCGCAAATACGTGATTTTTTCTACGCCAGTTGGGGTAACGCTAAGTGGATTAGAAATTTTTAATTTCCTTTATTCTGTTTTATTTTAATTCAAAAGTACTTCAGAATGAATCTGAAAGATTGATTCATTAACAATGTTTAATTTTAAATGCATCAAACATTAAGAAAATAAACAGAACCGATTGAAATAATCCGCCGAAAAATTTTAGCCCTAGCCTCATTACTGTTGGGAGAAAAAAAACAACTGAAGCCTTTCTCGTTTGGCGCTGGGGATAATGGAAGATTTTTTTGGCGGAAAAGTTGGCGGTGGGGAAAATGGAAGATTTTTTTGGCGGGAAAGTTAGTTTTTAATTAATAATTAAAATTCTAATTAAAAATTCGAAAAAAGAAACCCCAGGTGCACATTCCCAACCTCCAAGGTATACATGTACCAAATTTGGTAGCTGTATGTCAAACGGTATGGCCTGTAGAGCGCCAACACACACACACACACACACACACACACACACATTGAGCTTTATTATAAGTATAGATATAGATATAGATATAGATTTAATAAATTGCAAGCATAATATGAAAATAGAAAAATAACAGAAAACCTTGAAAATTCTGAAGTATTTGTTCAAATTTCTTATTATTTAGATGGAGAGATCGCCCTCTATAGCCCTCTGAACAGGTGAAATTCAATTTGAACAAAGCTGCATATTGATTAATATTGTTCCAATTTGTGAAATTGAGTTCAAAACACTTTACATGAAAAATTAGTAATAAAGATGATTGAGTTCATATTAAAAGCAAAATAAACGAGAATTCAGTTCATGCTTGAAAATATTTGACAGAAAAAACATTGCAATGTTTGAAGCTATTAATAACAATATGAAAAATTTCGATGATAACATAATAAAAGCAACTGTATTGAAAGATATATCAATTGGGACTTTAAAATATATTTCTTTAATTATATTTAACTAACAAAAGGTGATTAAATTCCATGTCATTATAACTAACATTTACTTTTCAAAACACAATCGTTTTCTACAAATTAATTAATCTAAGAATTTTAAATTATTATTCTTTTTATCGGTGGTTTAATATTTGTCTATGAAGTATTTATCTTATAATGAGCAGAGAGAATATTCAAATAGTTATAAGCAGGTCTTTTTTTTTTTTTGTAGTATCCAAAAAGTAACGCTAAACTACCGTACTAACTCTCGAATAATTAAATTCTCTCGTTTCTATAATGAGCAGATGTTCTACCCTCCCCCCTCTCCATGAAATGATATGAATTCAGCGTTCCAACTCCTCCCTCGTCTACTTCTGATAGGATTAAATAGTCATTTGCTACTGTTCCAGCAGCGCTTAAGTAAGTGCCTTTATAAATCAAATATCGTTTAAAGACCAACAGCAGAGCTTAATATTAATTACCCATTTGATTCGCCTTATGGCAAAAGTCAAAGTAAAAAGTTAATATTTAGAGCACCAAAATATCTTATTTCCTTACAAATAGAATATTTGAATAAAGGCAATGACGCTTTTAATGGTCGATTAATTTTTTCAATAAATGTAAGGATGAAGGGTCACAGAAAGCAACATTTTTTGAAAATGTCTGTTTTTCATACAAATGTAGAAAAGTGCATTTAATTTGGAAAGGGGCAAAAAAAAAAAAAAAAAAATTATTGGATTATTGCTTGTCCGATCTTGTGCAGTCCGACAACAAAATGTGTTCCGATATTTGAAAATTCTGCATATTTAATCGAATTTTTCTACAAATTAATAAATGCTAAAATTATTAAGCGTAATGTCAGGGACTTTATCTAAAAACTGTAACTTGAACCAAAACTTAGAAAATAACTTTTTAAACCTAGTTTATTAATTGAATAATTTAGAAATGATAAGAACATTTTCAAAACATTTAGTTTTTATATAAGGTTTTTTTCTATAATAAACAAGATAAATTTTTTTCCAGATGTTCAGGAGGAAAAGTAAATAAAAATATTCGAAATTTCACTGTATTTATTAATTTTTGAAAGAGAGATGAAATATTAAGGACCATTTGCTCAGCAATAGATGAGAAATTCCATAAGAATGATAGTATTATATTTGTAAACGCTCAAATACCCACAAACAATGTTGCAGAAAAGAAAATTTATTTAGTAGTTTTAGAAAAACAGCAGGAATGGTTTTTCAGAAATTTTCTCGAATACTCTTTAATAAAAATGTTAGCACATCGGATCTCTCACATAATATTTGGGACCTAGGACTCCATTCAGTATTTTCGTTTCTTTTATATAGGCCACTACATTCCGAATTATATTCGTTATTCGCTTAAGAACATATTTTTTTAGAAAGTCGAACAAATAATAGAAGCAGCTTCTTTAATTGCATTGCATTTCTAGTTAGAAAATCAGATTCTATCTTTAATATTAGAGAAAAAAATCTTTAGCGATAAGATCATAATTTATTCTTAAGCAATCATATTTTCATTTCTTGTTTAGATGCAAGTCGTATGAATATCATAAATCATATCTTTAAATCGAGAATCAATAGTACACAATTTACTGGATAAATGATGGATAGCAATTCTACCTCTTTCTTTGTAAAATTCTCAGTTTTTCCCTATGAATATTTCTCCTTTTAAAATAAAACCAATTATTTTCTAAAATTATATTTTCTCTGTGGCAATGTACAAAAAAAGCAAAACATTACTCATGCACTCACTGATTTCATGATAATTAACCATTAGGGATTCATTTGAAATTTGTCAGTTGTATTGTTTGCTGATTACTTCGTTAAATGCTGTCGGAAAGATTTAATTTACACTTTCTATCGTAAGAAAATACTTATCATGAAACTAACAATCACACAAAAAACAAATTTACTAACCGGATATCAATGTTTTACCCAAAGCGTGAAATAGTTTGCTGCTCCGATTTTGAATTAATATTTTATAATATTCATTTTATGAATAATTATTTTATAAAATTCTGCTTAAAATGTTATGTATTTAATACATTTTAACAAATATGTTTAAAATACAGAGAAATTTTTTTTGTCAACTTTGGAATTTTCTTAAAACCTTTAAAGCTTCTGAATGATATTAACTTTTTTACAAATCTAAATTTTCATAATATATTTGTTAATTTAATATTAATTATTTTACAACAAATACTTAATTGTGGATGCCAATAAGTTCATTACTTGTGATTGCTACAAAATTATATATTTCATAATTTTGGTCTAATGACTAAAAGGAATTTGAAAAAATAATTTAGATGAAAGGGAATCTATCTTTTCCTTCCGGTTTGCGATAAGAATTTTTTTTAATAAGATTGACAGCAGCAGAAATTCTGGCATATGGTCCTAAGAGCTATCGATACAGATGAGGCTTCTGTGCAATCATTGTTTAAATGGGCACCCATTATGACTAGACACTCTATCCTTTGAATGACTGAATGACATGACATAGAACGAAAAGCAATCTGCCAGTAATCGGATAGACTTAAATAACAAAGTAATGTTTTTATCCCATCCTTTTTAAAACATAAAATGATCAACAGTAACATTATTTTAATAATCTAATAATAATTTTTAATAATCTAGGCGCCAATCATTTGGTATAATAATAATTATTATTCTATAGCTAGAAGTGGATGATGAAACACTATATCTTTCCCAGTTATCTCCGCATCATTGGGACTTATTATATGAGCTTAACAAAAATAAATCTCTGAAGAATGTTTTCGTCAGAGGTTTCTATGCTGCTATGTTGCCTTCTAGAATTAATTATTATGATCTTCTTTTTTGCTGCTCTAAAATCGAACAACTTCCTATAAATTTTTCAGATAACAGAGCAAAAAGAAATCAGAGAATCTTTTGTAGAAAAATACAAAAGGCAGCTTTGACATACAATTCCAAATATTTTCTTTCAAATATTTCTGGTTGAAGACAATTCTTCAGGTACTTAGGAGGGTTCCTCTTTCTCTCACTGGCGGATTCTGTTATCTACAATATTATTTCTTAGATAGGATTGTTGTCTTCTTCTCTTTATAGACGTGGAGGAACCATAAATAAATACAGAAAAATAATCATTAAATAAAAAATACCTGTTTTCAAAGGAAAGGAAATTCTTCCTTCTTTGGTTAAATACAGATATATTACTTACGTAAACGGCGAATGAAAGTTAATTTCGAGTGCGCTTAGATCATTGATCCAATGTTGAGGAAATTATTTGCCTAATTTGAATATTTTTTATATATACCAATAATAAAATTTATGTGTGAATTTAAATGTGTCTGTAACTGTAATGTACAACAGTAACTGTAGTACATATCATATTTTGAAGCATTTATCAAAGGGCTGATTTCGGTTAGTCTGTATTTCCTCATGTATTTAAATGCGATAGTTCTGAAAAGCAATGATTTATATAAATGAAATTCGGCATATGATCTTGTAATTACTGTTTTAGTTCGCATTAAATTTTGATTTTCAGCGTTAGAAAAAGCGTTCAAAGTATATATTTGGTTTGAACCGCATCTTAGCAATTAATGGACCCAAAAGTCGCCAGAGATCATACTCCAATGCGATCTTTCATAACTATTGCTTGTCAGTGATATGCGGTTAAAACATCACAGTTTCAGGTTTTCTTCCCTATACTACTAAGCAAACAATTCTCGTGAGCGGGATTCTAAATAAATAATGAACATTTATGGTATTCACGGCTTTACTCGAGATCTACAATTTTATGGGGTAGGGGATAACACATTTATTAGAGAGCATGTATATGTTTCATGAAGATGACACTCGCAGCTTTTGTTTTCAAAACTGTGGTTACTTATACTTGAATCATCAAACTTTAATTAAATAACTGAAAATTACCATTTACAGAATTAAAATGTTTTAAATTTTAATTGATACACAAATTAATTTATGAATTGCTTAGTTCTGAAATTATCACAATAGAAAGTATATTATGCTAATTAAAGAACTATTATTTGTTTATAAGATAACTACATCATAACTAGCGAGTAATGAAATAATTAAATCTATCTGGAATTCTGGACGATTCCCAAATATAATCTAGTTTAGTTAAGTTAATAGCCAATTTGGACCTCGCATGCCTGCTGTTTTAGATTAAATTCGTAGTTGCAGTAAAAAATGATGAGAATAACATCTCTCCCCCCCTCCTTTACGTCTTCAACAGACCGTTCAGTTCCAGAACCTGCGTACAAAGGAACAAGCGTGTGTACATCGCGCGAAATCAACTTTATTATCCTATAAAGACAATTTTCTCTTTACAAATAAAATAAACAATTAATTAAGAAACTTTGTGCTTTGATTTCTTTTAGCATATGTTTTTTTTTTTGTTTGAGGAAATTGCAAACAGAAAAATTCAAAAGGTACTTTATTTTTCCTTTTTAAAGTTTTAATTCCCTGAAATGATTTTTAAATTTTTATTGTTGAAATCTCTCCAAATATTTTTTTTTGTTTGAAAACAGTTTCGTTATACATTATCAATACATTTATATATTTATAGACCAAAAAGCTTTTCTCTAATAAAATAGGGACAATACATTTAACGGCTGTATTTTTAAATATATTTCAATACTAACATTTTTTTTAGAGACAAGCTTTTATATTTAGAAAAGAAAAAAAATATTTGTAAGTTTTGTGAAAAATGAAATAATTTATTACTTTTTTCGTGAATCAAACTATCATAAAAATATTCACTTTCAGTAATTCCTCACATAAATATTTTGTGATACATTTGTAACTTTGAAAATTAAATTTTAAAAAATCAGCTTCTTATGTTCATGAGGTAAGTGGAAAGATTGATGATATCGTCCATTTATAGATTACTATTATACAAATTTACCGTTGTATTGGGAGTATTATCATTATAATACGATATCAAAACTAAACCAGCTGGAGTGGTCATCACAAAACTTTCTCGCATATTTTAATAAAATAGCTATTCGTTTCCCGACATTGGCATAAAATATTAAAATTCGGAAAAGGTCGTAAACACCAATAGTAATCAGATCTTTATGTTTAGATAACCGTATATGAGAGTTGCGTACTTTATAACATACTAAAAAATTTCCTTACTTGTATATTTTTAAATGCATTCCATTGGCGTAGACTAGTTAAGAAAGAGCTTATTACGGTGCGATCTTGACTATTAATAGCTGGGATGCATTTAATATAATTTGATAGAAACCCAAATACATATTTTGGAAGCTTTTTCTCTGATCGATTTAAGCCTAAATTTAACATAGAACTACAACTGTAGTCTCAAAATTGCCAAGCATCATACATGTTGTTGTTTCTAATGGCACTTGTCGTAGACAAGCCCACTGATTTTTGAAGTCAGTGATTTTAAGCTAGGAGTGGGTCTCTTGTTTTTTCAATAGCGCCATCTAGGACCAAAAGGACGACTTAGCTACACACACACACGTCACGACCCTTTTTATGGGACGGACTTCATTCATGCATTTTATTCACTCATCCACAGATCGTAATTTAGACCTGAATCTTAGAGCGATCACCTCTGAACCAGTACCCCCAGTGGTATTAATCTCGACATGGCAGACTTTGTGACCACGACAGATTTATACGTGCGCGAGCCACCACACACACGGAGCATCATACATAATTTAAGTTATCGCATCTATATATTTCCGTATATTCAGACCTATAAACAATCTATCCCTTGATGGATTTGATTCTAAATTTTATACATATTAACATTTTAGATGTTAGATCTGTGCAACAATTTCATAAATCTAGCTCTTTTCCTTTTGTGGTCATCGTACTAATTTATAATCAGACAGTGTGCGAATTCCGTCTGAATGAATTTCATTTAAAATGTGTTAGAAATCTAAAAATTTGGGGTAGAGATGTTATACCAAATTTCACCCATCTAGTTTAAATAATAACATAATAATAAAAATCCAATTTTTGGACTCGGAAGGTCTGAAACTTGAAGGTTCATAAAAATTTCGATTTCAAATTCTTTGACGATAAAAACACTTTTTTCTTCGTATAATTCATATACGACAAAATAAAAATTATAAAAAAATGAGGGTAATTCGATAGATATCACCTTGTTTATGTTACATATAAATAACACAAGAAAATATTATAGAATTATTCTTTATCAACTTATTTAGCGATATCGTTTGCCTTACACGACTGTTTAATTATCCGTGCAGATAATTATAAGGGAAAGTGTGTTAAACTCTCAAAAGTATTCTATAAATTCTGTGGCAGGAAAATTGTCTGAGGTTTTATCTTGTCTGGTATTCAAAGATAGTTTGAAGTTGAGTTAATGTCTCTCTTCGGATTACTGGGGGTATTTAAACATCGTCAATGTTTTGAGAACAGAGAAATTTGAATAATACAATTTGGCGTGAACGTGCGCAAGGCGATAAGCGAGTCCTTTCTGAGAAGTTTTATTAGTCGCTCGTTAATATAATTGCTCCCAATTAGCTTTGCATTTCTCTCAATAAATTTGTAAGATATAACTGGAAAAAAATTAATGATTGGTAATGTCAATACTCTTAAAAGCTGAAATTATTAAATTGCTTTAAAAGATTTAATAATCCTTTAATAAATAATTACTCCTAAAGAAATTCGATTTTTAATTTCTTTGTTATATTAGTGTTCGAAAATACATGGATTTCACTTTGAAATATTCATAGTTGTTTTATTCATGAAAATAATTGGCAACCAAATTATTTTCTTCTATTAGAAGTTGCAAATATTCCTTTAAAATCAGCGTGTGTTACTCCATCCGATTATGTTTAATTTAATTCATTTATGCTACAATATTGTCTTGAGGCTGAAACGAAACTTGAACGAAATTTTTTGGCTTGTTCAGTCTAAACACTCCTCTTCCACATTTAATATGAATGATATAAGATATCAAAAAACATATAAATAAAGAAAAATAAATAAGAAAATAATATAAATAAGAAAATTATATAAACAACCAGATATAAATGAGAAAACATTAATACATCATAAGGTTTTAGAGGTATGAGACGCGTTAGGATAGAACTTGGGTCCTTTGGGTTAGCAGTCCAGTAACTAACCGATTTTACCAAAACAGCTGCTCGGGTAGAAGCGCTGTTACTGGCTTATATGCAATTCACCACAGTACTCTCCCTCCAGTGAGTCGAAGGGGAGACGAACGATGCGGCTGTTGAGTGGTGATGTAGTGAGTTATTATTAGCAGCTGTTGTCTTAATGGGCCGATACCCTAGTTGAATAGCGCCTAGCGTTATGGCGAGCGTGTGTGGGTGCTGATGCGCCAAGTGTGTCTGACGGCTTTTTTGGGGGGTTGCTGCGTCACGTGAGTCTGACGACTTTGGGTTGCTGTGTCATGTGAGTCTGACGACTTTGGCTTTGCTGCGTCAAGTGAGTCTGGCGACTTTAGTTGCGGGTAGATGGCGCCACAACAGCTGTATGAAGGTTGAAGGTTCAGCGTCTGAGGTCACCAATTTAGAGGTAAGAGACGCGTTAAGATAGAACCTGGGTCCTTTGTGTTAGCAGTCCAGTAACTAACCGATTTTACCAAAACAGTTGTTCGGGTAGAAGCGCTGTTACTGGCTTATATGCAATTCACCACAAGGTTATGAACCTGTTTTTGGTAAAGAATAATTTTTAGAATTATATCTATCTACCTTCATAATACTTATTGCGCATAAAGACAACAACACAAATTATGAAGAAAGAATGTTCGGAAACCTAATTTCCCCCTTAAAATCAGTAGCATATTTATTTTGCTTATATGTGTTGAAATTCATTCATTTATTATAAACCTGTCCTGCAGTTCAATTACTATTATGAAACATACAATAATCTTTGTTAAAATTGCAACTATTTAATTATTTAAACAAAAAAAGTGAATTTAAGCATTCTTACTTATTTATATTTCTTTTTCGCCATATAATATTCCCCGATCTGAAATGTTTTATTACATGTTTACATTTTATAAATAATAAGGATGAAATACATCCTACAAAAGAGAACAATTTATAGAATAAACTTCCAACAATTAGGCCTAATGCAACGAAGAGCAGAGCCGATAATAAAATTGACGGATAAGCTCTAGATCTGTAAACACTCACTTTTTATTTTAGAAATAACATTTAAAACACATTTTTAATAACATAAGCCACGCTTACTTCTATTTTTTAACCTTTTTGTGTAATGCAATTTTTTATAAAGGAACTGTATGAAGCATTGCACTTTTAAAATTTACTACATAAAAAAATGAAGTGTTAAACGCATTGTTTATGAATGACTTTGTCTCGGTTATTATGAACAAGCTACTTTAAAAGATAATAACATACGTCTTGTACAAAGCCTGAGTAAAGTAAATTATTTCCTATTTTATTACGAAAGATTATTTATTGTTTTCAGAAGACAAGACAGTGTAGAACCACATACAAAATCTTATAATATTTATGTTGCTGAGAAAATTGTCAGATTTCAGTGAATATGAAGTAATATTTATTTCCAAGCAATATAAAATAATATTATTTTCTTTTTTTTTTCATGATTAATGAAATACATGTTCGAAAACCTCTGTTCGCGAAATGTGTAAATTGAAAAGTCGACAAAAGTTAAGTGTTCTATTTTTTTAAATTTAATAAATGCATCTGATTAAGTTTTTTAAATAATAATTTTTTAAAAAAAACTTAGGTTGTTTATAGTACACTGAAATAAAAGATGCCTGCCTCTCGCTAAATTTTAAAATCACTTTCAATATTCGAAAACTTTGATTTGACCAGTTTCCACATTTCTTTTAATTTTAATCTAATCATTCTAGAGAAAAACTGTTTAATCAATATCTCTAAAAATGAAAAATTCATGTCAGTAGAATTAATTTCGAGTGATTTCAATAAAACCGATTAGGCTCTTTTTTTCTTTCTTGGACTTTTTATGTTCCCATCGACTTCTAATTCCATATTTGTCGACATTCGTATGAAACATGGACTGTGATCGATATATTTCCAACAATAGAAAATTCGCTAATGTGCTTTTCTCTAGGTTTCTGATAAGTTAATATCATTTTGATTCAAAAGCAAGTATTTCTTCTAAAAGCAAAACAGCCAAGTTTCTGTTCACTTTTAATTATTTTTTTGCTCTCAAAAATTAACTAAAAATTTGTAGCTAATCGCAGTTTCTATCCTTAATACGTTCAAGATCTTTTTTGATTTAAAAATAAATCCCCCCCCCCTTCTGTGAGCTTTTCAGATTTTATTATTATTATTTTTGTTTACTTTTAACATTGTTTAAATTTCACTTCTCCATTGCTTAATTGGGAGAAATTGCAGCAGTACAGAATAATGCATTTTCAATTTAGGATGAACCCTTTTTCAAGTCAAAGAAAGTTTCTTATTTTTAATCGGAAATATCTCTACTAATTAACAGAAAACTCCATAAATATTTTCCCCGCTTTTTATTATGATGAGCGTATATTTTTCTAACTGGAGTTTTTAACCGATTTCCTTTATCTTTTGAGTTATTTTTCGTAACTTCCATATTTCTTCTCTAGGGGCAATGTAACCTGACTCAATAAATTCAGCATAGTCACAGAACGATGCTGCTCTGGCTATAAATGAAGCCGTTGAGAATTTTTAAAGGACCTAAAAGGATTTTACCGATTACTATGTGTATAAGTATGTTTTCATATCACGTATATTTTCGAAATTAAGAACTGATAACTCTACTAAATATATTTTATAAGCACTTGTTTTCAGATTTATAATTTACATAATATTAGTATAATTTTCTATCAATTTATGTGGTTCATGTGTCTTTCTCATTCGAGAACGATTTTAAATTACCAAATACAATATCTGATCTTTGATTTTTTAGAAAGCATTATGTAAATCATTTGTTTCTATTTTAATAGAAAACCGAAAAGAAATTGCAATTTTATTCGCTCTGCATTCTGTGTAAAATATGAGTAAATCAAATTAAAATAGATTTTCTAAAAATAAAAGCATTAAAGACGCAAAAACACTTAGTGGAATTATTTGCTTTCTTGCGAGAGTAAGGACAAAAAAAATATTTATAGTCGGATCAAAGTTTTGTTAGATTTTCGATAGAATAAAATAAAATGGAAAAAAAAGAAAGAATAAACAGACTACTTCATCTATTCTTAAATTATTGTGAAAGAAATAACTCAAGGTTCTTTTCCAAGAAACATTATTATTATGAAGTTTTTAAAAGAAGTGAAAAAAAAATAGAGAATTTTCTTATATTTGATCAATAATCCATAACTGCAAATCCGAAAATGTATTAGTATAGAGTCTGCAGAAATATTATGAATTTTAAGAATGAACTACTGATTTTCAGTAGTTGTTTTTTAAAATTCTTATGAAATGCCTTTAAAGATATTCATTCTAAACTATTTGCTTTTAGAATCGCTGCTCTATATTTAGTGATACGTTGGTGTGTTTCGGTTTTGAAATATTCGAAATTCATTGCAGTAGTAAAAGAAAGCATATAAATCGTAGAAATTATGCAAGTCTTTTAAGAATAAAAGACCTAATTTCATCATAAAATTTATTCTGCAAAAACAGTAAATAATAACGAATAAAAAATGATTTCATTTCTTAAAATTGCTTAACTTTTCACTAGAAGGCGTTTTTTTTTTTTTTTTTTTTTTTTATGAATTATAAGTTTTTCACGATTAAAAGAAGAAAAATTGAAAAAAAAAGATACATGCAAGAATTATGAGTTAAAAAGTCTTCACATAATAAAAAAATCACAATACGTATTACAGTTGATTGATTGTTTAAGCTGTTAAATAATGTCATTATCCTACCCCTTCCGGTATAAAGGGATGAATATTTATCTAAAGAAAGACAACTACTTTGACAGCATAGTAAGTCAAAGATAGAAATATTATTATCAATATTACATTACAGACTAAGATAAACAATTATATGGTTAATTGAATTTATTTAAAAAATGTTTTGTGTTTTTTGAAAAAAAGAAATTTGTCCACACAATAACGAATTACATTGAAATGGACTTATAATTCTCGTAAATTTTAATATAAAATGACAATAAGTTTCTAATCGTTTTCGAATTGTGTGTATTGTTACATTATGAAGCAATATGCCTATGTTCCTTGTACAAAGCCCCATTTTGTTCTAATACTGATAGAATTCAACATATCTGCTCCTTAAAATGATAGAAAGCTCTCTTTCAACTTTCCTAACTCTCAAGTTAAGCATAAATAATATTTAATAGAAAAATAAAGAAGTAGTGGGTATTTCTTCCCTGGTCATCGCGAATATATGATCTCTAGAAATGATTTTTACATCAACTTAAATTTTAAAAGGTTGCCTTTGTTGAAATCAATTGAACTATTGACATGAAACATGACTAGAGACATGAAACAGAATTCTAATGTAATTTTTTATTTATCAGCAATCTGATTATAGAAACATTTTAAAAACAAATTTCTATGACTATTATAAATAACTAAAAAGCGTTTTACCGTAATTTTTATCTTTAAATTTCCATTCAATGCTAAGATCTGTTGATTAGAGAATTATCAATCGGATATTTATGGAAAACAAACTACTATGAATACATTATATATATTTTTTTATTAAAGATGTTATATTTAATTCTGTATTAAAATTCGCTGCTTATAGATTTATCAGACAAAAATTTACGGTATTTGAGTTTGAAGTTTATTGCACAAGAGACAGATTTGGCCATACTGCACCAAACATAGGATAAAAATTATTTTTCAAATGCTAAAAATTGAATATAATATGTAGAGAAACTGATCTACTATAAATATGAAGTAACGGAGGAGTGAAAAATTAGAATCAGGGAATTTAAAAGAAAATGAAACTAAATAAAATGCAAGAAACCAATTTCTTTTAAAAATTTTAAAATGTTCAGGAGTGGATGTTCACCCACTATGTCATAAATGTTTAAAGTTGAGGCTCCGAAATAACGTATCCTACGGTGATTAAAAATAAGACATTCTGTTAAAATACGAATGACAGTAAAGCTGACTCGACATGCAGAACAAGTTGGAACACTGTTTCACCAAACAAACAAAAATATTGTAATTAACATTTTATGCATTTTCATTGCTGGTGGCATGGAAATACAATTTGAACATTTTTAGAACAACCATTAATTTATTTTGTTTCAAAATGTAAACAAAAATATTTAAATAAATGAATAATAATGATTGAAATACAATCATTATTCTAATTATTAATAAACTGGTCACCTATTTTCTCCAAGGAGAAGATAAATTTGAGTAATTTTAAGTTTGAAGCAAAAGAAAAAAATGAGTCCTGGAAAAAAGAGAGAAACTTTCAAGGAATAGATTAGAAATCAAATATCAGACATGAAAAATATAAATCTCAAAAAGAAAATTCTTCCTAAAAGCAACATTTGTTTGAAATAGATTTAAAATTAAGTTTCACTAAATTTTTCCTAATACATCAAAGAAAGCTTTGGATTTGAAAAAATGTAAAGACGTTGGATTATTTTTGCGACGTAGAACCTACAAAGAAGTCAGTTGCCAAGAAAAAGAAAAACACATCTCTATTTTATTAATATCTTTTCTTTTTTCCTTCTTTTGTGAACACTAAAAAAATTTGTTCGCCAGGTAGCTTTAAAAAATGATTTTATGAAGATATAGTGAAAATGCGTAATTTACGACAGATTTCAATTCTGTGCGAAAAAGAATAAATTGTCTTCTGCTTCTTTTTAAAGAAATGTAGCTTATTTCTTAGGGAAGCATAATAAAACGAACAAATAAAAAATATTTCATAGAAATTTTTTTATTCACAATAGTTATGCTCTATAAAGAATTTTCTCCCTTAGAATTCAACTATGCCGGATCTTATTTCTTTCCGCCTTTTTAATTCTTTTCAATATACTTGTTACTTTATCAGGGGAAATTAAAAATGGCTGAATGCAAGAGACATTTTACAGCTGCATTTGATTATTTTTGCCGTCGAAGCTGTACTTTTTTCACTCGAAATCTATGCGTAAGATGGTACGTTTCTTCCTTGGAAGTTTTACCGATAAGCCGATTATAGATTAGAGAAACTTTTTTTTCAGAAAAAAGACAGAATATTTTTAAAGACATCATTTGAAAGAATTTTATTCGAATGGTGGAAAATGAATATAGATTTGGAATTTCGAAGAGGCGCTTATTTGCACTAATAATGCTCATATTTATTTTTTGGTCTCCAGTGGCCAATAAGAACTTCTGTTTGGTTTAATTTTTATTTTTTTAAATTTTTTTTGACATATGTAAATTGGGAGGATTGTAGAATTTCGAACAAATTCCCCCAAATTATTTCCGCCTATCTTTTCAACGTGAAATAAACGAAATGACCCATGGCAAATTAATTTTATAGATATTAATTCAAGATGGCAACAACTATTCCAAATTTGTTTAAGTCAATTCTTAGAAAAATATCCTGATTTTATTCTATATTTGACTTCTAACTTGCATTTGTAATATAAAAGAATGATTTTTTTTAATGTGTGCATAAAATGAAAAGAAACAATTAAAAAATTATTTCTTTAATTACATATATTTTTAAACTTCACGAGATATTCCAAAGTTAACTCTGTTATTCAAACATTAGATGCCCTTAATAATTTGATGAAAGAAATACATGTGAGTTTTTTCTACATAAGTAGAATAATTTGTTTGGAAATATTATGTCAGCCATTTTTTTGACAATATAAATAAAACAAAATGTTAACAATGAAAACTAATGTACATAAATACAACTTTCTTTAAAACTGACTACACGTTTTTGAAATAACTCTTATTTCAAACTTAATGGGAACAGAGTTTTATAATAAATTTAAATCTTATTTTTAGGCATCATGCTTAAACAGTCGCTATCCATCCATATCTTTACTTATAATAAAATTGAATGTGAATTTGCTTTTCCGTGAGTGTTTTTTGGCACCCTACAGGCCAGATCGTTTATCCTAAAGCTACTTGGCACATACACACTTAAATCGGTGGGAATGTGCAAATATGAACTTAATTAATTTCTAAAAAATATTTATATATAACTATTAACAATGTGTTTCACAAATAATTGTAACATTTAACTTGCACGAACGCGTTATGCTTGTATAAAAAAATAGGGAAAGGCATATTACATTGAACAAAATAGCTAAAGGTTTTTGAATCAGTATGAATTATTTGATTATCAAAATTTGAAGCTTAAATATATTTTGCTGAAGAAGCCATAAAAGCCAATTTACATAAAATATTTAATGAAAATTTTAGTGACCATTAATCTTAACGAATAAGATGCTCAACAAAGATGGCCAGTATTCAGTGATGGAATTAAATATTCAAAGTAAGCAAAATTTACTTATAATACAGTTTTAAGAAAACGCATAACAGCAGTAAATTGATTTACATTCCAGAAATAGTATTTAATATTGAAAAAAATAGGGAAAATGAAGAGTTGTAGCTTATAATGATTAACGTTTAACTACAATAAGATTTATTATTGAAATGGTTTTAAGATGCTTTTGGTAAAATATAGCTACGTAAGGAAAAGAAATTACTATGTATTCAGAAATAGTGCCCCTTACTTCCTAAATATAGTAAGTAGCATTTTTTTCACCTTTTAGACTTTTTATATATGCCACAGAAAAAAATATAGAAAATCATTATTTCACTAATGATATTCTGTGACGAATTTTAATTAACTATTTGCAAAACATACATTTAAAAAAGATTTACAAACATTTTACTGAACAATTATTATTGAACAATTTCTATGACAGAAATCAAGCTGCAGTTTAAATCTTTAGATTACCGATATTATCCTAACTGATTTTCAGTTTTTCTTAGCGTTAGATTATAAGTCTATTTCTGTCAGTGCCAACTGCGCAAATTTGAAAATACTTTAGTATCGAAGCGTAACGTGAAATGTAAATCGCTCTTATTTTGTATTTATTTATCAACAAGACAGTTTTTTTTTCACTTTCTCCTATGTAAAATTTACAAAGAGAAAAAAATGCAACATCCAAAAATTCTACTCTGAGATTCTGACGAATATCTACGTTCATGACAGAAAAACACATTTGCAATTATATCTCTCAGCCAATATGAAAACTTAAAGTCACTATGCGTTAGAAGAATGGAATTTAATTTTGTGCTATATTGATGAAATGAGTAGATTTTTTTGTCAAAATTTGAGTGAAATTCATTTTAAAGGTTACCTTTTTTGAATGAATGCTAATGAACATGATGACTACAACCATAAAGGTGGATACAATGGTTGCAGAATTTCCCATTTTAAGCAGAGATCGTATCAAATTTTGAACCAAATTCTTCAGCAGGGTTGATTGTCTATAGGTCTGAGCATTCACATTCACGATAATACAATAACTCAAAAAACGCAGCGACGTATATAAATGAAATAGTAGTTAAAATAATAGTTCTAATTATAAACTAAAATAGTTCTGCGTCGAATTTCAATTTAAATCGGCTAATAAAAGATGTACAAGAGACCTACTCATTAATCTTTACTATACTACAAAGGCAAAACATTAATACCGGGGCTTTGAGAACAAGACATCTGAATTCCGAAAACAAAATAGTTGAGGCATTTCGTTGTCTTGGCTAGTGTCCATGTGTCCTTTTATTAGAGTATATGCGAGAAAGTTTCGGGGAAACCGCTCACGTTGGTTTTAGATATTAAAGAAACGTATTTACTGAAGTAATATTGACTTCGAAGAAATCTTATTAAAAGGATAAGGTTAATGATAATCTCTGTATAGTTGTAACCGATTTCTTATCTAAAAAGTGTATTAAACAAAAATACAAGGAATTCATCCTGGTACAATTTCTCCTTTATGATCAGGCTAGGTATGAGAATTTTGCATAGAAGAAATTTTGAGAGAAAACGTGTGACAGAGAATCCACGAGGACCATTAAGGAAAGTAACAAAAGCTCATCGTCGAAGTATCGCTTACGTAGGGGGCCAATCCCACGTGCTCCTATGTCATCAGGAAATTTATTGCTTTTTCTTTCCTTCATCCACGTTGCTTGTCTATAAAGGCTTTTCTTTAAGTAAAAGACAGAAAGAAGAATATAGATCACTATACCATTTCTATAGCACATTCGAATGTGTTAAAAATAAAAGTGAGTTTTGATCTATGATGTATAAGAGACAATTCCCATAGCATTTTGGTACGAATATTGTTTTATTTCTGTATCAGTGGAGATGTTTTTTATCCATGACTTTATTTCGTAGATGGGTTTGATTCTTTTATTTTTCTTGTAGAAAATTGTGGGTTAAAGTACAGAAAGACGAGAATTTACATTTAAATATTTAATATTAATATTTACATTTAAATCTCGTATAAAATATTTTTTAAAGTATGCATTGGTTGAGAATATCAACATTTTTCATCAATAACTTTGTTAATAATTTATTAAAGAGGCAACTGTCACATGATATTCATCAAAATAAACTGGAAGTTTTAGATAATGGATTTGATTTCTTCCAAGGTTTCAGATGCGCTAACTAAAAGTACCAAATAAAATAACACACACACACACACACACACACACACACACACACACACACACACACACACACACACACACACACACACACACACACACACACACACACACACACACACACACACACACACACACACACACACACAGCGTTATTATTACTAGAGATTGAGCTTTTATTCATTATTAATTTATTTAGAATTTAAGAGAATGTGAAATGCCAAACAATATACATACCATTTTTTGTACCGCGACTTGTTATTTTTAAAACTCTTATTTCATTCCTAGTTTTTATTTCAACTTCAAATTTATTTGTGTGAATTACATACTTGTGACGAAATTCAAGCTGAATTTTCTAAAATTAATTTTTTTCAATTAGTCTCAATGTTAGTAATTCATGAATTAATCTATTGAAATATTGTAACAGATATTTTAAAGAAAGAGTGTATCATGTGTCTCTTTTTTACGTCTGGGTTTTTAAATGTTTTTTTTAATAATTTACATTTAAGTATCTTTGATTCAACATATTGGGTTTGATCTTACCCTCATACAGTGGCATATTGCCCATGACTTATTTCATTTGCCAATACCTCAGAAATACATTATTGAACTTTCATATTAAGATGATTGAATATTAAATAAATGATTATATTACTTATCTTATATGAAAATGCAAAGCACAAATATGTCTTCCCATATACAAATCAATTTATGCATTTTAAAATTCTAAGGTTTTTATAATTTTAACATTAAAACCAAGAAGTTTAATGCTCCCTAATAGGGTTGTACAACTATGTAGAAAAACGTTAGTTAAAAAGTAATGTGCATATAAATTTATCAAATCCCTTTAAAAGAAATAAAAATGGGATTTTCAAGCTACATTAGAGATAAGATCATTATAATTGTTAATATAAACATATTCAGTGATCAATTTAAGCTACATACACCATGTGTTGCAATAAAAGGAATTTAAAAAACGAGATGCAACAGAGAATACATGGGAGCCATTAAGGAAGAGCAACTAAAAGAGAATGATTGTCGTTAGGAGCCTTTTTAGAGCCCCCTTCCGGGATCAGGATGTTCATTCAGCGCTTATTTCTCTTGTGGAAACGCCCCCATCTAAATTTAACAGATAACAGATGGTAGAATTATAGGAGCACTTTAGCGATTTTACAAAACATTTAAACTCAAGAAAAGCAAAAGGCAGTTTTGATCAATATTTGCAAATTTTCTCTTAAGAATTTTGATGAAGACGATTCGCAAATTGTTCCAGATTTTATTTTTTCTTCTCCCACATGTGAGATCTTTTCTATCTATAATATTTATCTTTTATATAATATTGTTTCTAGAGCCTTTCAAAAAAATTTTAAATTTAGTTCTTCAGGGTTTTGTTAAAATGTCTAGGTATTCCATGAAGAAATCTAACACTTAAAAAAATTTCAGAAAGTCTTAAATTATTTTTGACGTTTTCGGTTGAAAAGAAGGGTCAGTAATTTAATAAATACTTTATTGACTGTTTGTATCTTGAGCACTAACATTATGATAAAATAAAAGGTTCATAAAAGCCAAGAAGAAATGAACTTGCTTCAAGACAATTTACAATGCCCTTAAAAACTTTAACAATTTAAAAAATCTCATCGCAGAACATCAAATGAAAAGCAAGGATGCTAGTACATTTTGAAATATCAGCTTGAAAAATTAGAAACTCATAGCCCGTTGCAATTCTTGGTATCAAGATTCTAAATTCTGTTAATTCTAAAATTGTTAAAACATGATATAAAATTAGTTCAAAAAGTTAAAATAGTTAGTAACAACTTTTTAAAAAGTCAGCTTTCAAAATACGTATCAAAAGGTACTATGTAACAAATTCAATTAAAGAAATACGTACCTAAAAAAAAAGCAAAAATGGGTGAAAAAATAATTTCTACCTTGACAATAGCTCTTGACAGATAGTGTGAGTTAACAATAAATAATGCTTAATATGTCAACGGAGAAAAACAATTTTATAAAATGTGTTTTAATTAAATAAAAACACATTAAAATTAAAGAAATAACTAATTAGAAACGAATTTTTTTACACTAAAATGCAAATTTTTAAATATTTTAAGTTTATTTAAAATAACTTTTATGTTTGAATTAGAGCGAATGGCTGAGAAATATAAATTCACCCAATTACCATTTAATCTCTTTTACAAGGTCGTAAACTTTTTTAAAAGAGAAGTAAATCTTTATAGGTACTGTATGTGCACTTTTGTAAAATAAAGTTATGTAACGGTGTGGAATTGTATGTCTAAACAAATAACCAAATGGATTTTCTGTTTTATATTTATAGATAGAGAGAAACATTTTAAACATTTTTGGGATAAGGTGGAAATTGTGAAAATTTTTCGAGGACAAAACCGAATTCTTAGAAGTCCGGACATGGAAAGAGCAAGAATGACATTTGAAAAGAAAACACTTCGAAAAGGCGACATCTGTTTAGAATAGCTTTAAAATTGAAATCTTCAAACATTTTTTTCTCCCAAATCTCAAAGAGCGTTAACAATGCTTTGGATCTCACCGAGAATGAAGGTCTCAAGTACATTTTGCAAAGAAAAAGACAAGCAAAAATTTTTTTCTTAAATTAAAAGGGGTATTTTTTCGAATTTGCTGATTACTTTTGTTGTCTTTTAAGCAATTTATTTCACATGAAAAAAATATTCTAACAACTATTCAGCGGAATAAAAAAAGAAGAAGAAAATGGAAAGCATTTAATTAACTGTCAACTTTAATTAGTCACAAAAAAGGCGATGCTTTTACGAATACATTTCTTCACTAAAATGACAGAATAATAAGTATATTCTTTTGCAAATTTTCACAAAGTAACTAAGCATTTGAAGAAGCTACTTCAGTTGTATATAAATCGATCCCATTCTCTCTTCATTTTAATACTTTCAAATAAATACCTTTGCTTCTTTATGAAAGGAAATTAGCTACAGAATGCTAAAAAAAAAAAAAAAATACTGAAGTAAATGACATTAACTGAAGTTACAGATATTTCCGACATTAACAATTTATCTATGAGAAGTTGATATTTCTGTTCTATAACTCTCATTTTCTCGGTAACTCAATTGAAAAAAAAGAAAAAAATTCCTTTAAAAAAATTTATAATTTTAGTGTCTACATTTTAAAGAAATTCACCTGAACTAAAAAATTCTTTGATTAAAAAAATTATTTATTTTTAATCTTCAGTAGCAATTGTTATTTTTATAATTTGGATAGGATTCCTTATGTTATTCTATGAAGTCTTTAAAGGCAAACTAAATAACAAAAGCTGGAGCAAAATAAATGCAACGTAATATTTTATATTCCTAGTCAATCAGATGAACCATACATTACATTTTAAGTAGTTTTATAAAGAGATAGCTTTTTTAGCTATTGGCACAGTGCCAAAATATTTATTCATCTTTTATAGAAACTTAAAGTAAACTTTATAAATCATTTCTATTCTTCGTACAGCTGCTAAGTCAAAAACATGCTAGCTTTTTTAAAGTAGCTTCGAAAATACAGTTTAAGGGGAAAGAAAAATGAAAATTAATTACGATTATTATTATTTTTTTTAATGCTTCTTCCTTTTACAAATGGTTTATTGATGTCTTTTCAGAGTTTTTACAAATAAATCGTCATTAATTTTAAGACAACCAACGGTTGTACGATGGCTTACAGTAAAAAGGTTCATAAATATCTGATGTATTTTTTCTTCATTTAATTGTAGAAGGGAAACCACGTTTAAAATCGAAATACTCATATATTAATTTATTGAAATGTATAAAGAAATTTAAAAGAATTATTAATAAACTCAAAACGATCTTTTATTTATAAATGAAGAAATTAATTTTTCCCTGTTAGAAAATAGGAATAGCAAAAGAAGAATAACTATTTATTTATTATATTTGTTAATTGTCGTTAAAAAATTTTTGCAGATAATATATTTTCATCTTTTTATAAAAAATAAAAATTTGTTTTTTAACAGTTGAGTGCAGATATATGTTAGCATATATATATATAAACAGAAAGAAAGAGAATTTTTGAAATTGAAATTCATTAATCTCCATTAGAGGGTTGGATATCCATTAGTCGGCTCTGGTGAGTGTTCCGTAACTTCATATAATGCGTAATTTGAATAATAGGTATTTCAGATTGTGTACTTGCCATTTATTGAATGAAATAAGTACACACAAAATTCAGAGGGAAAAAAGAAATGCGAAGATAATTAAAACGAGAAAGTGAGTGACCTTTATCATTGTAAAACAAAGTAAATCAAATTTTGTTCAAATTTTTTTAATCAAATTTACTTGTTTATTTATGAAAATTTATCGTCATTTGAATGTACATCATAATGCATGAAAATTGATATTTAAATGTACCGACATTGTTGACATTATCGGATTAAAAAGCTTGTCAGCATTTTGAAGTAGTAAAAGAATATTCGTTAGATGGGTGTATAATGAAAATCTAATAAACCCCATACCGGATATGACGATTTTATTCCACACGAAAACACAAAACACAGATAACAAAATCAGCCTAAGTGTACACAAAAGAGCATTTGCAGAATACATCTTCACAGGACCAGCAAAGCGTTTCAAAATAACCAATACAGCACAATACTGAGCGAGAAACTGACTAATCGAACTCGATAACTACTCGCCTATATGTTTTTCAGTTCCCGTGCATAGAATGTTCTAAAACAAACGGCGGAACTCTAATTCTGATAGAGATATTCCTCAGACTGCCGAATGCTTCACTTTTGTTGCCTCGGGATTATTCACTTTTGTTGCTATGTCAGAGAATCATAGATTCATCATTCATTCATCATAAGTTAAAGTTACAGATAAAAATATCTTTCTTAACATAAACAACTAAATGCATTATGAATTGTACAATATTAGAGATTCGGAACATCAATAATTAGTAACAAAACTTATGATTTGTTGAAAACATTTGTTTTATTTTTTATTTAATACATTGTTGTTATGTTTTGACTTATGGAACTTTACAAGCCCGCTGACAGTTATCGGTCAGTGATGTAAGCCGAGTGAGCGTCTATTGTTTTTTTTGGTAGCGCCAACTAGGGCGTAGAATACAACTTAGCTACTTCATGGGTGGCATTCGCTTGCACAACTCCTTTCTACAAGGGTGGTACATTCACACATCTCACAGACAGAACACAGAAGAAGAACAACCATGCCCGATCCGGGACTCTAACCCGGGACGGCTAGATCACGGGGAAGACGTGCGACCCCTATGATAATTTAATACATTGTAAGTGCATAATCTGAAACATTTTTCCAAACTTCTTATTTAGACTGAGAGAATGCCTTCTCTGACCAACTGAGTAGATAAAATTTCATTTGAACAACACTGTATGTGGATTAATGTTGCTCCAATGAAATGAGGTTCAGTTAAAAAAATCTTTGCATGAAGTATTAGCAATGAAGAAATTTAATCGTAGTAAATATGCCAAACAAACCTTCGATGCAAGAACAACAAAATACCGATAATAAAATATCTATACGGTGTTTTAAGGGATCTATAAGGTGTTGCATATAAAAATGCAGTTATTTATTAAGAAAATATGTGAATTGTGATACAAAGGAAAATAAAAAAGAAATTATTTGACGTTTTAAATTATTGGAAAGAAAATGCATTACGAGGTTAGAACCTACTAATAAAATTACAAAACAATTTGAATTATAACATAAAGCAAGCAATTGCGTTGAATGATATATAAAAATTTATTATATTGGATCTGGAAAAAAATTCTACCCTTGTTTGTTCATAATACAAGAAAACAAATCAGATTACATGCCGTTATAACTATACAAATATTGTAATACAAATATACAAATATTGTATTCTACAAACAAATAATATACAAATATTGTATTCTACAAACAAACAATATATAAATATTGTATTCTACAAATACTGTACGAATTATAAATTATTTTTCTTATTATCGGGGGTTTAAGCCTTGGCAATTAATTATCTATCCTATAATGATCAGATAACATATTTACGTAGTTGCAAGCAGTCCCTTTTTTTTTATTATGCTTAAAGTAACTCGGAACTACCGCACTAACTTCGAATAATTAAATGCTCTCGTTTCTGTAACGAGCAGATGCTACCGATATTCTCCACCCCCCTCCATAAAACGATATGAATTCTATATTCACCTCCCTCCCATCCACTTCTGATGGGATTAAATAGTCATTTGCCACTGTTCCAGCCGCGCTTAAGTAAGTGCCATTATAAATCAAATATCGTTTAAAGACCAACACCCGCCCTTAATGGTAATTAGCCGTTAGATTCACCTAATGGCTAACGTCAAAGCAAAAAGTTAATACTTAGAACATGAAAATAATCTTATTTATTTACTACTGACCTCTGAATGAAAGCAAAGATATTTTTAACGATCAATTAATGTGATTGTTATATGGATAAAAGGCCACATGAAATAGTATTATTTGAAATAATATTATTATAGCTTTTTTCATAAAAAATTAGATTAGGAAATGAAGTATTAAAATTGATTAAAAAGTATTGATTAAGCATTTTGTACAATCCATCAACAAAATGTGTTCCGGTATTGGAAAATACTGGATAAACAAATCTATTTCAAATTCTATATAATTAATCAAAAATTTCAACAAATTCCTAAATGCTATAATCATTATTTAATATAATGTCCAAAATTTCATCTAGAAACTGAATCGTAAACCTAAGTAAAGGAAAAAGGAATTTCGGAATTGTTGCTTTAATTGAAACATTTGGAAATTTGTAGAGAACTTTCAATACTTCAAGACTTTAGCAAATGAATTAATTCCCTCATAAGCAAGAAATAACTTGTGTTCATATGCTTGGATTGGATATAAAATAAGAATACCACAGAAATTAAGTGTCTTGATTTGAGAGCTACGAAAAGTGAAATATTAAAGATAATTTGCTCAACTCCGATTAAGATGTCTACAAAAAATGATATTTTTGTGGACATTTTTTGAGTTGTGGATATTTTATTATTTAGCAAACAAATAAATACCCACAATCAATATAGAGGAAAGAATTTATTCAATAGTCTTAGAAAAATAGTGAGGAGAGTCTCATAGGATATTTCTCGAATATTCACTTATAAATGCGTAATGAACCCTCAATTACTAGGGGTGATAACACATTTATAGGTGACCCTAGGATTGGGGACCTAGTTGGATATATATTGGGACCTAGGACTCTCAAATTTTCAGATTCCTATTTTCAGAATCCAACACATGAGTGTTTAGTGCTTCCTAATATAATATAAAAAAACTGAATATGTATTATGAAGGCTTTTTTTTTGTCAACCGATTGAAATTACAATTTAGTACTGAATTAAAATTTTACTCCCAAATATAAATATCAGTTTCTATTTATCTAAATATTTGTGTTTTTAAATTTACAAACGAGTACAAAGACGAACGAATGATAATTTGGTCATGGATTAGTTTAAAATTTGATGCGTATCTATACTTTAATTTTTAAAAATTAGTACCAAAGTGTATTTATCTAGATATTTGCGTTTTGCAATTTTCGTAACGACTTAAACCGGTCCAGACAGGCAGACAAATTTCCTGTGATTTGGTTTCATTCAAAATTTGATAGAAATCTATAAATTTGATGCATAATTCACATACGAATTCCATCTATCTAGGCAATTACTTTTTTGAAATACAGCAAACTGCAAACAGATGGAACGACAAAAAAAGAAAAAAAAAATCAAAATTTGTTTTTTTCGGATTTAGGGAATTCTGAAATGCCGAAATTCATCAATATTTCAAGCTCGATTTTTTTTGAAAAATGCAATATTTTCTTTTATTCTATACAAGAAAGTAAATAATATATTTTAAATATGTCTCTTCATTCAAAATGATGTTCAATTGCTTGCTATTTTTTAGAAAGAGAAATCAGTGAAAATCTAAATATCTATCATATAAATAAAGTATCTTTAATTTTTTTTAGATAATAAAGAAATAATATTTTACTATAACGTTTATAGATAACAAGATATGATTATAATCTTGTTATCTATAAAAATACTGCTTTTTTTATAGCTAATAAGATAAAAGTAATTATATCCTTATATTCCAAAAAGCGTCAGAGATAAATTCAAAATTTCATCATGCAAACATTAAAATTTGTTCTTTATATTCAGTTCGTTTTTAAATTCAAATCGTATGAAATCCACCCCATATCCTAAAAGATATTTAAAATGAGAATCCGCAGCATTAAATTTAATGGAATATACAATGGATAAATGTTAGCTTTATGCCATTTTGGGTAAAAATTCAAAACTCTCACTAATGAAATAATTATTGCCTTACAAATTGCTTCTCAGAGTACAAGATTAGATACGTTTCCTTTGTTTGGGAGCTGCAACTAAAATGTTTATAGGAAAGATTGAACCATTGCAATATCAAGCACCACGTCAATTCACTCAGATCTTCTGGTATATCAGAAATAACGTTTTAAAAGATCACGCTTGTTATCATAAGAAAATAATTTTTAAAAAACTGGAAACAATTTAAAAAAAAATACTTTAGAGATAAGGCTAACAGCAGCAGGAAATTCCGGAATATAATCCTACGAACTATCGAGACTGAAGAGGCCCTTGAATAATCCTAGCTTAACTCTTTAAAGGACCATTTTTTTTTCTAGTCACATTATGTTAAAATATTTTTATGCTTGAAATTAGAATAAGAAAAGGGATTCATTTAGCTTATTAGATAAATTTAATTTGATTAATTAATTAATTTGGTTAATTAATAATTAAATATCAAATAAAGACACATCATTTTGTGTAAAATAAAGAACTAAAGAACGAAGAACAATTAGCCAATAATACAGTTAGACAAACTCAAAATAATATTGTTTCTTCCCCCTCGATTCTTAAAATATAATATGAGCAGCAATACCATTTTTTTTAAATAATTACATAGTCAAATATTTTAAATTCTGTATTAAATATTTTTAAAATCTTAGCACGAAGTAATCGGTGTTCTTCTATAGCTAAGTTGAAGATGAAAGACAAGAGAGTCTATATGATTCCCAAGATATCCCAGAATTTTTGGTGCTTGTTAGGGAATCTTAACAAAAATATATTTGAAGAAAATTTCGACAGAGACTTCTACACTGTTCTATTGCCTTGTGGGATTATTATGATGTTTCATTTTTCTTCGCTAACATCGAATAGCTCCCTACAAATTTTACAGATAACAGAGCAAAAAGAAATCTGAGAATCCGTAACAGAGAAATACAAAAGACAGCTTTGATATACAATTCCAAGTATTTTCTTTCAAAAATTTCTGGCTGAAGACAATTCTTCACGTACTTAGGGGGGTTCCTTTTTCTCTTACTGGCGCATTCTTTTATCAACAATATTATTTCTTAGATAGGATTGTTGTCTTCTTCTTTTTAGGGATGTCGAGGGGCTATTAATAAATAAAAATTATCAATAAATAAGAAATAAGAAATAAATAAACTAACATTTTATCAAAGGACTATAACTCTCTTTTGTTTTAGGTTAAATACAGATACATTACTTATTACTCGTATACTACGAATGTTACCTTAAAAGTAGTCGAACTCGCTACGACATCTGTTTCAATGATGATGTAATTATTTGCCTAACTTCAATAATTTTTGTATTTCTGTTAATAATAAAAAGTATGCATGAGATTATGTGTGTGATAAATTTGATTCTAAATTTGACACATTGTTATACTTGATTAGCTTTGATACACAATATACTAAATGTTAAACCTTTGAATCAACATTTTTCCATCTAGCTCTCTTTGTTTTGTAGATATTGTGCTAATTTAAAATCTGACATTTTATTCTGAATGAATTTTATCACATTCACAAAATTCACACAACGATAATGTACTAAATTTTACCTGTCTAGTTCAAAATCTTTTTTGACTCGTCGTATTCACAGACAGAAAGAGAGACCGATACGATAAACAAAACTAGAAAGGTTTTATTATTGTTTTTAGATCAGAACATAAGTCTATAAATTTGGTGTAAAAACCATATACCAAAATTCATCTATCGAGCTAGTTTTGAGGTATTGTATTCACAGAGGTATAGACATGATAACAAAAAACGGCCTCGGGGTGAATCGAAAATTTGGAGATTCTTTAAATTTTCAGTTTCAAATTTTTTTGACAAATTACAATAATTTATGCTTATATACTTCGCATACGAGAAAATAAAAATAATAAAAAATGTAAATGTTTACATTTAATATTAAACATTCATTAAAGTTTACATTAAGGTGAAAAATATACATTAACTTTCTTAGTATACGAAAATGTTAAAATGTATATTTCACTTAATGGTATTTTACCAATTTTAATTATTTTACCAATAATATAAAAAATATATAATAATATGATTACTATTTTTCAACTGAATTTAATAGTATCATTTGCCTTACATGAATGCATAATTATCTGTGCAGATAATTATAAAAGAAGGGTGTTTATTCTAAATATTTCTATAAATTCCGTAATGAAAATTGTTTGAGGTTTTATCTTGCCTGATATACAAAGATAGTTTGAAGTTGAGTTAATGTCTCTCTCCGGATTACTGGTGGTATTTAAACATCGTGAATGTTTTGAGAACAGAGAAATTTCAATAATACAATTTGGCGTGAACGTGCGCAAGGCGATAAGCGACTCTTCACTGAGAAGTTTTATGACGCGCTCGTTAATATAATTGTTTTCAATTAGCATTCCATTTCACTCAATAAATTTGTATGAGATATAACTGAAAAAATTCATAATAAATGTATGCCAATACTTCTCAAAAATTGAAACAGTTACATTGCTTTAAAATACTTAATAATCCTTCATTAAACAACTGTTTTTAAACAAATTCGAGTTTTAATTTCCTTTCTAATTTGTAATGAATGTTTTATAATATATGAATTTCAGTTTGGAATATTAAGTGCTGCGTAGTAATAGATCTTAACATACAAATTATCTACTTCTGATGGATGTAAATATTCTTTTAAAATGAGCGTTGTTTAGTTCTATTAACTTATACTTGATTTAGTTCAATTATACTATAGTTCTGTTTTGTAATTATATGAGAGTTATTTGGGATAAACTTCAAAATTCGAACCATTGTCAGATAATTAAAACTACACCTAAGCACGCACATGCATGCTCACCTACAAATTTTTGCACCTCGCCAACAAGATGGAATTTGATCTTCAGCAAATTTTACAGGCATTAGACTTTAAATATGGTGGATAAGTCATGAAATCATGTTTCGAGTTTCTGTTTTCCGATCCGTATCCAAGTGGCTGCCATGAGGACACTGAACCTAAAAATTCCATGTTACGATGCGGGAAAGTGGATTAAAATATGGAAGAAATAGTTGCTTAGATTTAGATTAAAATATCCACTGTTTTTCTTTTGTGAATTCTCAGAATATGTAAGGGGAGATATTGTACCATGAAAAAAGTTTATTTTGAGAGAAAATATATTTCTCTGTCATTTAGTATGCTAATATGCAAGAGATCAATTTTTATGTTATAAATTTTCAACTAATTACCCTCAGGATATCTCATGTTTTGTTATTATTATTTTAAAAACTCAAAAATGCTATCTTATGATAAATATTTTTATGATTCTTTTATTTGTTTTGCAACTGTTATTGAATGCAGTGCACATTAGTGATTGATAATCTTGAAATACGTTTTATTCCAAAACTGGTTTGATTTTACAGTTAATTTAATCTCAAACAATATTCCGAAGTAATTTTTCCATGAACATGAAGGGACATGTCGAACATGAAGGCATACTGGTGTAACTAGAAACAATAATATGCTGTAGAATAGGATATCAGAAATTAAAATAGGATTTTCATAAAATATGGCACTGGTATTTAAAATACATTAGCTGATCATATATATTATATATAGGCATTTTGTAAAAATTTCTTAAATAATTCTGCACAGGGAAAATCCTTGATAATCTTTTATTTTGTCAAAATTTAATTGCTCTGAGTTTTCAAGTACAACATGAGCAAATTGCACACTTACAAAACCATGAAGAAATATTAATATGGTCTTTTGAAACAAAATATAATGAATTGAAAAAGATAATAATTTTTTGAAATAGTTGATTTTAATAGAATTTGAATGAAAGAACTTAACATTTTTCAAATCTTAAAAGTATTTTCTTAAAAATTGTGCCAAATGTACGATTCTTTTCAATATTATATATATAAAATCTTTCTCTTTTTCAATTTTACGGAGCAATTATATCAAACAGATATCTGAAAATAATTGTTTGATGCTTCTTTATTCAAAAATATTAAAACACGTCTGACTAGTAATTTGTCAAAAAAAAGCTATTTGTCTATTGATTAGCGATTCTCTTAATAATGCATTTAAAAGTTTTCGAAAATATTTATTTTGAAAACTATTCTATGATATTAATTAAGTCAAATGATAACTTTTAATTATTGGGAAATGAACTATACTTTGGAAGTATGATAAAAATTGTTTATTTTCGATTTGATAGGTCAAAGCATATAAAATTATATTCAATTGCTATTTTTTTAATTAAAAGAAATTATATTCTTATTTAGTCAGAAATAGTACTTCTCTTCCACAATCAACATAAACAATACAAGAATAAAATAAAAAATAAATAAGCTAGAAAATAATAAAATAATATAAATAAGAAAATAAAAGGTATCATACAGTAAATAAACCTTTTTTTCGTAAAGAATAATTTTTAGAATTATATATTGCTACTAAGTCAGCAACACGAATTATAAAATATGTATTATTGGAAATCTAATTTTTTTTTCTTAAAATGAATATAATATTTATATTTCTTAAATATACTGAAATTAATTCATCTACTTATTTATTAAAATTGTCCAACAGTTCACTTACTATTATTAATCTTGTAATAATTTTTGTTATAATTACTATAATTTAACCAAATATAAGTGTTTTTAAATGCCCTTACTTATTAATAGTTTTTTCGCCATATAATATCCTAGATCTCAAATGACTTATTATTTATTTAATATTTATAAATGATAAAAATAAAATAAAACCTAAATAAAGACAAACAGTTTATAGAATACACTTCTAACCATCTGGCCTAATGTAACGAAGAACAGATCTGATAATAAAAATTTCGGAAAAGCTATAATTTTGCAAACACTCACTTTGTACTTTAAGCACAACATTAAAAGTGCTTTTTTAATAGCATAAGCCGCTCTAATTCTTATTCTTTTAAACGTTTTGCGCAATGTAGTATTTCATAAAGTAAATATACGAAGCATTGTATAAAAATTTATAATAGAAGGAAGTGAAATATTAAACATATTATATATAAATAACTTTCGTTTATTTTTGCTATAAACAAGGCACTTAGTAGGATTATATCAAACGTCCTTTAGAAAGCTTTATGAAAGTAAATTATCTTTTATTTCATTATGGAGAATTATAGTTTTAAACAGGCAAAGTAGTGGAGAGCCGCCTGTTGTTTCTGATGAAATTTGTGTTTCTAAATTTACCAAGTAAGTTTATAAATTTCAATGAATATAAAGTAATTTATTATTTGCAGGCAAGACAACAAACTTAATCCTTTCAGTTATTATTATTTTTTTTCCTTTGCAAAAAAACTGACACTCAAAAGCTTACGTTCGCAAAATGTATAGATCGAAAAGCTGATAGAAGTCTAAATGTATCAGTTTTTTTTAAAGTTTAATAATGCATCGGGTAAACATTTTCAAATATTTTTTTTAAAAACTTCAGACGATTTAAGTTGCACAGAACAGTGGATATTTGTGTCACTCTCAATTTCATATCACTTTCAGAATTTCAGAATTTTAAACTCCACATTTCTTTTACTTATTATTTAATCATTCTAGAGAAAATTTATTTAATCAATATCATTAAAGAGTGGAAAAGTCTCATGTGTAGAATCAATGTCAAGTGGTTTCAACAAAGCCAAAAAGGGTGTTTTATCTTTCCTAGAATTTTGAGATCCCCCATTAACTTCTAATCTGTATTTATCAATATTTGTAGGAAACATGCCAAATGAATTTATATTTCTTCTACATTAGAACATACGGCAATGAACATTTCTCTCTTTTTCAATGAGCTAATTAATACGATTTTTTTCAAAGGAAATTATTTCTCTAAAAACAAAAGAACTGAATGCTTGTTCTTTCCTAATTATTTGATTTGCGTGTTTAAATGTAAAGGCTTGTTCATCAAAAGTTAATTACTAAAAATTGTGACAGATCATAGTTACTGATCTAAACGTGCTAAAGACTTTCCTAGTTTAAAAAGAACTCCTTTTCGTGAGCATTTTTCAAATTTTTTAAAACATTTTTTTTACTTTCTTTGTTCCTTAAATTTCACTTCACCGTTTCTTAAATTCGGAAAAATTTTATGACATTATCAGAGAATGCATTTTTCATTTTAGGACGACCCCTTTTTTAAGTCAAAGAAAGTTCATAATTTTAATCATATATATGTCTACGCCAATTTTCAGAAAACTTCACGAACATTTTTCTATTGGGAAGTTTTGGCCGATCTCCTTTTTTTAATGTTTTTTTTTTGTAACTTGTTTTATTGCGTCTTTAGTGGAGCTGTAATCTGTTTTAATAAATTCAGCATATTTACTTTACTATAAGTAAATTTTACTTCTATGGCTATACCTGTCGCCGTTTTGAATTTAAAATATTTTAAAAAAGATTTTACTGATCACCCTATATAATATAAATTTTTGTTTCTGAAACATATTCAAAACAACTCGAACGAATATATTTTAAAAGCACTTGTACCTTATTTAATATTTACATCAGATTCTGTAATTTTTTTATCAATTAATATAGTTCGTGTGTCTTTGTTGCTCGAAAACGATTTTAAAATGAAAAAAAAATATTATTTATAATATTATTTGTTCATAAAAAAGGTAATACCTTTTATAAACAAAAAAACAAATGGTTTGATGATCGTAAAGTTAAAATACTTATTAATTTACCGAATGTTTAAAAATTGGCAAGCCAAGTTTGTTTTAATTCCATTAGATTTTGTTAATGCGGCGTTTTGAAGGAAGTCATATCATTAAAAACATTTCGCTTAGAATACATTAAATACCAAATACAATATTTGATATTTGGATTTTAAGAATGCATTATCTAAATATTCTGCATTTTAAACAAATAGAAAACCGAGGGAAAAAATACCGTTTTATTCATTTTGCCTTCTACCTAAAATATCTGCAGTCATATTAACACAGACTTCCAAAAATTTTAAAAGGAAAAACATCAAAAAATGTAAAAACACTTAATGGAATTTTTTCCTCCTCTGCTATAGTTAGAAAAGAAAAAAGAAATATTCTTGATTGATTCAACGACTTGTCAGATTTTCAATCGAATAAATTAAAGAGAAGAAAAAGAAATAATAGACAGAATTCCTTCATCCATTCTTACATCGATGTGAATGAAATTACTCAAAGTTCTTTCCATGAAACATTATTATTATAAAACTTAATAAATTCTAAAGAAGTAATAATAATAATAGACAATTCTTTTATAATTGACCTATGATTGCAAATCCTGTAATCTTTAAGAACAGAACTTTTCTGAATTTCAAGAAAGAACTATTGATTGATTCTTAGAAGTTCATTTTTAAAATTGACTATAAAGATCAGTCTGAATTGCTTATTTTTAGCAGTGATGTTCGTAATTTAATTGGAGGTTTGGTCTTTTTCGTCATAGAAAAACGCGCTGAAGAGGTCAGCAAGTTTAAGCCCAGTTTCAGCGTCTCTTGTTTCAGCAGCGCACTCGTGGGCCAAGAGTAGGTCTTAGTTACTCATGCGCCACAACCCTTTTCATTGTGTGGATTCATTCATATGTTTCATTCACTGATTGTATAATTTAGACATAACAGAGAACTATCACTTCTAATCCGGTACCCCCTGCGGACTTCGTGGCTATGACAGATTTATACGTGCAAAAGCCACCATGTACACGGAGAATCTTTCACCGGCGGGGCTTGAACTCACAACCCAAGGCATGCGAATCCAACGCCTTACCAACCAGACTATCCCAGCACTTAAAATTCATCGAAATAATGCAAATAGAACTTGTAATTCTAGAAACAATGATTGCCTTTTAAGAATAAAAAAAAATCTCAATATAAAGTTCATTCTATAATAATGATAAACAAAAAAAGTAGCAATAAAGAATTACGTTTATTAGAAGGCAATGTTTTTAGGGAGTATTATTTGATGAAGAAAATTAAGAAGAATAACGATAGATGCGTTATGAGTAAAAAAGATTTCATCTCCTGAACATTGAACACAATGCCTATCATAGCTAATTGATTCTTTAAGCAGTTTACGACTTACGACAGTTTTACGACTTTATTTGCACGTCGATACAAATACAGTAACTATTTACCTAAAGTAAAGCAGTTAGCAAGACAACATAGAAAGTTAAAAAAAACTATTATAAAATCTATATACCAAATTATGTTACTGAAGCTCAAAAGCATTTAATTAGAAAGGATAGATTAAAAATTTTATGATTATTTTGCCGAGCAGCATTAGTGAATTTGCGTAATACATAAATGCTTTTTGGTTTAAAAGAAAAATAATATTCTTGCAAAAGTAAATTGACAAAATAAACATTTAAATGAACACATAATTCTCGTGAATTGTATAAAAAGACAGACATTTTTGTATTGTCTATTAATTTTGAGTTTTGTTATATTATCAAGTAATATATCTGCGTTTCTTGCACAAAGCTTCAGTTCTGGTCCAATATTAATGAAATTTGGCATATTTGCCCTTTAAAATGATAAAAAGTACTCTATAAGTTTTTATAAGTTTAAAATGTCCTGTTATAATAAATGACAGCAACTTTCCTAAATCAATAAGTTATGAATAATATCAAGCAATTAAAGAAAAATTGGATGTTTTTCTGATTGGATATTTTTTTTTTGTTTGATTGGATGTTTTTTCGGTTGATGGTTTTTTTTTATTTTATTTATTTTGATTATTTCGAAAATATGATCTGAAAAAAATGATTTTTAGCTCCAACTTAAAATTTAAAAAATTGGCTTTAATGAAACCAATTCAACTAATGCAGAATTACTTTTCTAATTAAAAAATATTTTTTTATGATTTGTAATAATATCTCCAATTTGTATAACGAAAATTAAATTAACTTCATTATTTCGCCATACATTTTAATCCTTTATTCTGTCCCCATTGTTCATTCTATGATTAGCAAAGTTTGCTTTCATGAGATATGTAGTAAATCTCTAAAGCAAATTTTCATTTGTCAGAATTCTGATTGTAGGCAGTTCGTAAAATATTTTCCTATGACTGTTGTAAGCAGGTAAAAAGGAGTTTTATTGCCATTTTTACTACTAAGTTTTCATTTAATTCTTTTCTTAGAGAATTATCACATAGAAATTTATGGCAAATAAGCAATCTTGAATGAAACCCCTTTTATGCTTATTCTTTTTTCAGATACTATATTTCATTTAATATTAAAAGAAATAGAAAATTAGGAGACTGAAATTTATACAAATAAATATTTTTTTTTTTTTTTTTTTTGCCTTTTCATTTCAGATGGTGTAGAATTGGTAAAATAATATGAATGCTTTTAAACAATAACTGAATGGCATGCCACTGATTTATTTTGCTTCAGAAAATGAACAAAAGCAATTCTTAAAATACTTTTATATGACTATTGTAAGCAGGTAAAAATGTATTTTATTATCATTTTTACCTTTAAGGTTTAGTTTAATACTTTTCTTAGAGAATTATCACGCAGAAATTTACGGTAAATTAAACCTTTAATACATTTTACGCTCTTTCTCATTGTAGATGTTATATTTTATTCAATATTAAAATTCTTTGTGTATAATATTATTAGACGGAAATTTATGGTAAATAGATATTTTTGGTTTTTTTTTTTATTGCAAATGGTAAGGAATCTGAAAGACAATTTACGGAAAGATAAATTGAATGCTTTTGAACAATAACTGAATCGATTTATTTATTTATTTTTGATTGAACATGCGATTGATTGATTTTGCTTCGAAATATAAAAATAGGAAAATAATTGAAGAATTATGATTGAAATACTAGGCATTTGATTAGAAAGTTAACCAACTATTGTTATCAAAGGAAAATATAAGTTTGAGTAATTTTAAGTTTAAAGCAAAAGAAAAAAATGTCAAAAACTCTCTAGAAATAAATTAGGAGTTAAACTTCAGACTTAAAAATGTAAATCTCAGAAAAAAAATTAGGCCGCGGTGGCCTGGTGGTAAGATCTCGGCTTTCGGAACTGGAGGGTTTCAGGTTCGAGTCCCGATTCCACCGAAGAACCGTCGGGTAAGGAGGTATGTTGCACGTTAAATCCGTCCTGACCAAACGTCCTCCCGCTGGTGTAGAGTGGAGTGGAGAGGGGGGTGCCTGCTCAGGTCGTCCTCGTCATCTAACCGCTGTTTATATTATGAGGTCTGTCCCAAAATAGCCCTAGTGTTGCTTCAAACAGGACGTTAAACTAACTAAACTCAGAAAAAAATTCTTCGAAAAAAGAGAAATAAATTATATTAAAATTAGAATTAGCTAATTATATTAAATTGAAATTTTTTTAGATTAATTAAAATTACATTTTATTCAATTTTTTGCAACTGGTCTGACAAATCTTTTGATTTAAAAATGCTCAATGACGTTGGGATATTTTTGCTACGACGAACATACTAAGAAGTTGGTTGGCAATAAGAAGATAACCAGATCTTGATTTTAATAATATCATTTCTTTTTCTCCATTTTTGGTCAGTACCAAAAAAAATTATTTGCCAGTTATGTTTAAAAAAAGAATTTGAAAAATATAGTGAAACTGCTTAATCTACGGCATACTTGAATTCGATGTGAAAAGAAAAAAATAAATTGTTTGCTGTCTACCTTCTTTGGTAGGAAAGCATAATGAAAAGAACAAATAAAAAATACTCTATAGAAATATTTTATTCACTCTAGCTATGCCCTATAAAGAATTTGCTCCCTTACATTTCAACTGTTCTGGATCTTATTTCTTTCCACTGTTTAATTCTTTTCAACATACTTGTTCTTTTATCAGGGGAAATTAAAAATAGCAGAATGCAAAATTTATTTTACAGCTGCATTTGATTACTTTTGCCGTGCAAACTGCATTTTTGAAATCGAAATCTATGCGAAAAATGGTACGTTTCTTCTTTGGAAGTCTTATCGATAAGCCGATTAAAGATTAAAGAAACATTTCATAGAAAAAGTCAGAATATTTAAAAAAATGAATATAATTTCGAAAACTCGAAGAGATGCTAATTTGCTCTAGCACTGATCGAATTTATCTTTTTCTTTCCAATTACCAATGAGAATTTATGTTTGGCCTAACTTTATTTCTTTTTTTAGCACATGCAAATTAGAAGGATTCTAGAGTTTGTCTTAAATTATTTCCGCCAAGTTTTTCGAAGTGAAATAAAGGAAAAGGACTTACGACAAATTAATTTTACTGATACTAATACAAGATGAAAAATAATTGTTCCAAGTGTGTTTAAGTCGATTATTCAAAAAAATATCCTGCTTTTATTTTAAATTTTTTAATATAAAACAGCAAATTTTAATCCTATTCACAAAATATAGTATCTAAAAAAATAATTTTGACTAATTATGTATAATTTTTTATGAAATATTTCAAAATTAGGTTTCATTATTAAAACTGTAAAATCCTTATCAATAAACAAAAGTCCAGCGATACAAATTTGAGGTGTGAAAATATTAATTTATTTCCTAAATATGTTATTACAAATATTTATTTGAAAATATTATGAGAACCTTTTGAAAATATAAATAAAATCATAATCCTAACAATGAATCCTGATGCATAGAAGTACATATTTCTTTAATACTGATTCCTCTGATTTTGAGATAAATTTTTATCCAAATTTAATTGGAACAGAATTTCAAGATAAATATAAATTTCATTTTTAGTCTGTAATGCGGTCATTATTTATACTAAAAAAAAGAAAGTAATATTCAAATTAGGCACAATTTACTTATAACAAAGGTTTTTTTTTGTACTTTCTAGTATACAAAATTAACAAAGAGAAAATATTGTAATCGTCAAAAGTTCGACTTCGAGATTTCGACTAATCTCTACATTTCAGACTTAAGGAGTCGGTAGAAAGGAATTTGATTTAGTGGTATTTTCACAAATTATGTAGATTTTTGTTAAATTTATATATATATATATATATATACAGAGAATATAAAAATTATATATTTTAAAAAGAGAAAATACTTCAATCGTCACAACTTCGAGATTTCTTCGAATCTCCATGTTTCGACTCAAGAAGTCGGTAGGAAGAAATTTAATTTAGTGGTCTTTTCAAAAAAAATATGTAGAATTTTGTCAAATTTTAAAAGAAGTTCATTCTGAAAAAGTTTATCTCTTTGTCCAAATGCAAATGAACTTTGTACGAAACATGACAATGGATAAAATTTGGTGAGCCTCTAAAATATAGATTGTATCAAATTTTGACCCAAATTCTTCAACGGGTTGATCGTCTGTCGGTCTGAGCATTCGTATGTATGCAAATACGATAGCTCGGAAACTGCTATAACTTAAATAAATGAAATTCTGTATGCCATCTTGTTACTAAAATAATAATTTTATGTCAAATTTTATTTAAATCGGTAGATAAAAGACATAAAAAAAACCTACTCAGTTTTCTTCACAATGCCACGAAGCACAAAAGGCTCATATACCCAACTCTCAAATCAAAAATATCGAGATATTGTGGTGTTTCGTGAACTTGCTCAATGTCCATAAATTTGATGAGATTGAGAGGAAGCGATAAAACTTTATGAGAGAAATTTTCAAGGAGGCACTTCCATTGGTTAAGTTTATAGAGTTAATAATCTAAGTTTATAATGTCATACGTTTATCCTCGTACAATTTCTTCTTCATGGACAAGCTCGGCATGAGAAGTTTGCATGAAATAAATTTAGAGCGAGAACGTGTGACAGAGAATCCACGGGGACCATTAAGGAAAGTAACAAAAGCACATCGGTGAAGAATCGTTTTCGTTGGGGGCCTATCCACGGGCTCCTCTATCCCCTGGGATTTTATTGTTGTTTCTTTTCTTCGTCCGTTTTGCTTGTCTATAAAGGCTCTCCTTTAAATTTAGCACATAACAGACATAAAGAAGAATGAGAACACTCTAACACTTCTACAGTACATTCGAATTTGTTAAAAAATAAACTTCAGTTTTGATCTATGTTGTACGAGAGGCAATTCCCATAGCATTCTGTTGCGAATACCGTTTTTTTCTCGTTTCAGTGGAGATGTTTTTTTATCCGTGACTTTATTTCGTAGATGGGTTTGATATCTTTTATTTTTCCTATAGAAAGTTGTGAGTTAAAATGCAGAGAAAGATAAAACTTAAAATTCTGGATGCTGAATTTCATATTTTTGTATAGTATGCATCGATTGGGAATATTATCGTATGTTTTTGTCAAAAAATTTCTTAATATTTTATTAAACATGCAAATTCCACAAGACATTCACCAAAATAAACTGAAATTCGTAAGTATTTGATTTTATTTTCTTTCTAGCTTTTATAGAATCTAGATCAGCTAATCTTAATATTTTTGATTGGGTAAATCAACTGTTATATGAACGTTATTTTGAGTTTCTCTAACTAATATGCAAGTAAAGTAACCCACATACATACGAGATATATATATGCATGCGCGTGCACTCACGAACATGCGAATCACTAATTATTGGAGCTTACTATAAAAGGACATTATTATAAAAATGTATTATTATTTAAAACAATGTACATATTTAAGAAGAGTAAATATTTATTATTTAAGCAAATTATTTAAAAGGCAAAACATTTTCTTGTTATAACATAGCTGCCCCGAAGTAAGAAAATTCGAAAATGCACGATGAAGATTAAAATTAATAGCAAAAATTACAATGAGATTTTTGACATTGTTTGTTTCAAACAAGACAGTCCAGAATTTAAAGAAAAAAAATGTTTCAGACTCAAATCGTTCAAACATTCAGTTTGCTTCTATACTTATATTTAAAACAAGAAAACTAAAGTTGAGAAAGCACGTTCACGTTGTCCCAACAAATTCTTAGTGCAAAATTGACAATGGCTGAATACTGCAGTTGAATATTTATCTACTACAGAAAAAGCGATGCTATTATTAAAAGCAATTTTAGAATCCGATTATTTTATAGTTCAATTAAAGGGTCTTCTTCATATGATGGAGTTTTCCTTTTCTGTATGCATTCTTCTTCGATTGGATTTCTGTATTATTAGATTTTGTATTATTAGAATATTTGTATTATTATTTCTATTATTCTGTATTATTAGAATTCACAGAAATCAACTTTTTAAGCAGATAGAGGAAGAGTGAACAGCGAACAGGTTAATAACTGGTGAGCTAAATAATTCATGTTTTTGCAAAAAAATAGTTTGATTTCTGTGCTGGATATATAGACAGTAACAATTTAGTCAATGAAAAAATTTATTTCGTAGAAATAAATTAAGAATGTAACAAATGTGCCGGCATCAATATATGTTCTAAGTCTTATAGGAATAAACTAGAATGAACGAAAAACATTTCAATGTAGGTTCACAAACAATTGAATGCAAGTTTTTTTTTTTTTTTTTTTTTTTTTTTGGAAAATGCCTAGAAGAAATATGTTGTAAATTTATTTATATAAATCTATGTGTATTATTATTATGCGTATATCATTTACGGTTTTTGTTAATTTATACATACTATTCTTTTTATAAGCGGTTATAAATTTTATCCCATATTGAGGCTCGAAGTAATTGCAAATTCACGCTAGATAGAAAAGTAAGGATTTCTTGATAATTTTTCAACAAAAATTGCATTTAACAGAGAATAGGAAAGTTTCCTCTGAAATTTCTTTCATTTGTAAAAACAAAACCCTCTTTCTTATAATATGCAGAATTTGCTCATAATTGTAAATATAAATGTTACAGCTTCACGCCAATAGATGGCGTATCTGTCGAGTAAGAAGTTTTTGCTAATTGTTATTGTATCTTAACGTTGTGTGTGTAAGAACGATTCTGTGACCTAGACGTGGCACCCACTTATGAGAGGTGTCCTAATCTGTAACAGTCTACCTAAAAAGGCACAAAAAATGTGCCAGAAAATAAAATGGTGTTCACCAGAAAGAAATGACTTTTATTTGAAGAGAACTACAATAAACAATGTTACTATTATACTATAATATAGAATTTTTACAAGTCTTATTAAACTACTTTACTCAGTGTTATTACTAATTTTGCTTTTATTTTTTCTTCTATCCCTTTTTCATTTTTCTCTCTCATTTAATATTTCTTAAGCTTAATTTTTTTTGTGCTTATTTATTTTTCTCCTTTTAAATTTACATCTATATTTGCTTCTTAGAAATGTTGTTTTCAAAATTGAAGTTTCACTTTAAATTCTCTGAGGAATTCTGTTTATTGTGGTTTATGTGCTTATCTGGTATTTCCCTTTAATATTTAAGGGAATGCATTATAATTCCCTTAAAAATAAATGCATTTAATTATCATGCATTTAATTATAAATGCATTTAATTTATCATGCATTTAGAATTTGTTCTATTGTGTTTACCTTCATCCATTTCTTTTGTTTTTCATTGCCTTTTGATTTTTGTTAAGAAGATTGTTTTATATACGGTTTAAATTTTTTTTATACTTACTTCTTTCAGCCTAGGGTTGTGCATTTATGGTGCACTGGCTTTATTAAATATTTAAATATAAATAAATAAATGCTTGATTTATATGACAAATAACTGCTTTGGAATTTTAATGCAGCTTGTGTACATTTGAATATTTATACAGTTATTTAAATGCACTTTGGCGTATTCAAGAAAGAAATGATGCACTTGATATAGCTTTAAAGAGGATTTATTAACGATGATAATTTCAAAGTTATTGAAATTATCATTATCATATCATTATCATCATCTAATAAGTTATTGAAATAAAAGGTGCAATTTTAAAATGTGCAAGTTATGATGAAATGTCAATGAGAAAAAGAAATAGAGAATTATTCACAACTTTAAATAACAGAAAGAAGGACAATGAAGAAAGATTTGCTGTCAAAATAACAAATTCATTGAGGAAAAAGAGAAAGGAAGAATTGAAGTGGAAAGAGAGTTTTTCCAGCTAAAAAAAAAACTTGAGGATTTGAATAGCGATAATGTAATTAAGCTAGTTTATTGAATGCTGACACTTATTTTCTTAATTAGAGTTCAAGGAATTCATTACAAGAAAAAAAAAGTAATTAAAAAAAACCAAACACACGCACGCATGCACGCACGCACACACACACACACACACACACACACACACACACACACACACACACACACACACACACACACACACACACACACGTAAAGTAGTATTAATCGGTTATAATATACTTTTATATTAATTCAGAAATCAAATCTTAAAAAGCTCCATACTTCAAAAAGACCCAAAAGTTTCAATCTCTTTTTTAAAACGATAAATGCATGCCTAATAGTATTTGTATATTAAAAATATAATTGTTTTCTGAAACTAATAAATTTTCTTATCATGCATTTACAATATTTTTTTTTTCATTTAAACTCGTAACAATTTCTTTTAATTATCTGACACATGAAGACAGAATATATTTCACTTCCATTCTAAATTCGTCATGAATACTCATATAAAAAATTCTAGAAATTGAAGATTTTTGCAAAAAATATGTAATAAAGGAAATAAGAAAATTATATTGATAAATTTCATTCCGATCATTATATATTGTAAGATGGGGTTCCTTTGTATATGTATTGTAAATTCTCCGTATCTGTATTTATTTAGCTTATTTAATATGAATTTTTATTTTGTGTAGAATGCTAACAATAATTCACTGAAGCACTGAATTGTGTTTATGCAACGTAAGCTACTATTTTCTGAATTAAAAAAAAATTCTCATCCAAAAAGTCGATTATAGGTGAAGGTACTTTTTTATGATTATATTTTTAACATCTGTATTTGAAAGAAATTTCTCTCCTATTCATAAGCATAAATGAAATTTATATAAATTCCTGGAGACACTTAGCAGCTTTAAAAAATCTAAATTCTTTTTACTCTCCACTCACGAAAAAAGAATTTAGTTTAGTTAGTTAGTTAGTTTTAATTAAATATTTTAGAGTATGAAACATGAAAGTTCAGAAAGATGATATAATTTAATTCAGACGAAAATAAATGAAAATTTTAAGGTGAAGTAAACAAAAGAAACATATGACATGTTTTGTTCAAAACTTAGGCGTGAACAAAATGTTTAATGTCCGTAATTGTTAAGAAACATCGTACTTAATATTTAAGAGGCATTTTTTTAAGCGAGTATTTTTCTTAAGGTCTTTGAACTTTGTCAAAATATTTATTTTGTTTCTAAATTTTAATGGAAACAGAAAAAGACCCTAAGAAATTCTAATCTTCTTAATTCGGCTTAGAATGTCAAAAAAAATGTTATTTGATTTAATCTCATAAAACCGTAAAGAAATCAGTAATAAATGAGATCGTCACATAGCAAAAGTCTTAAAATCTTGTTGTTATATTCTAAGATAATTTATTTAGAGTAATTGGGAATGAATTTTGCTGACTTCGTCATTTTTTTCGTCATTTGCAATGATCGTATATAAGATAGAATTAGTTTGTGTATTAACCAATCGTAGGGTAACTATAACTTTTATAATTACTCTGACATGGTCCCAGTTATTTCTAAGACTATGAGACAAACCCTGTTATGTTTACTCAAATGGCGGAGCATACTTTTTATTGAAAATGTCGGTAATTATTATTAATTATAGTAAATACAACTAGCATTATGGAATTGTGGGATAGATGAAACCCGAATCTCTTGTTTCAAGCATTCTATCAATTTCTATGTTAATATTTCGATTTGCCTTTGTGAAAGTCTGAAGACCTTATTTGGGATTGGCGCATTTTTTGTCAATCGATCATCATGTGTTGTTAAATGGGGTTATTTCATATTTAATAGAAAAAGAGTTTTGAAAATTTAAATAGTACACCGTGTAGTTCTTGAATTTGTTGTTATGCTAGTATATATGGTATCTTCGACGAAATCCAACAAGAATTTTTATGCTGTTATAGGCTGTTGCATCCAATGTAAAACGACGTTACACCCGCCATTTGAAACGAAATTATTAGAAATTTCATTTTTAGGCAAACTAAACCAAAATGTATAAATTAAGAAAAATAATTTATAGGGGTATGCTGCATTTTTGGTATCTCCACGAGGCATCTGAAACTGAATATATGTATTTTCCTGATTTTCAATGACTGAACGTCACCAAATTCTACCATTTTTGACACCATATTCTACTTTACTTCTGCATAAATAGGTAATTGTAATTATAATACATTTTCAAATCTCTTTTCTCTTAATACATTTCAAGATGGATTGCATAGCAGTTTTCATGTCTTCTTTTAGCATATCTTTTTAGTATATATTCTATCATATTCAAATTCTTTCTTTTTAAAATTATTAAAGGCAACATTTGTCCTACATCTCTGGGATTTTAAAATGTATTTCTATGATAAAAAAATTTCCAGTTCAGAGCTGCTCAGGTCGGTATTATGAGGAACAAAAATTGGGACAATGATAAAAGTAAGATTTCTTGACCTAAACCATAAGTTTTAAATTAGTTTTTGCATTAATGTTCATTATAATCATGTAAGGCCGGCGTCCTGGCATAGGGGTAGCGCGTCTTCCCCGTGACCTGGGCGTTTTGGGTTCGAGTCCCGGTTTGGGCATGGTTGTTCTTCCGTTGTTCTATCTGTGAAATGTATGAATGTGCCCTCCTGTGAAAAGGGGTTGTGCAAGCGAATGAGTAATGCGTGAGTAGCTAAGTCGTATTCTTGTCCCTAGTTGGCGCTACTATAAAAACAAGAGACGCTCCCCCACCGGCTTAAAATCACTGTCTACGAACAGCTGGCTTGTCCATGGCAAGTCCCATAATAAACAACAACATATTTATGTAAATGTATTTTTTCATATTTCAATGAATTCAGATTTCTTATGAAGTAGTCCTAATATCTGTTATTTCACTTTTCAGATAGATTCCTTCTAGGAAGACTACCCATTGCAATGATTCTCATGACAAGGCTTCGGAACTTCTTGTTTTGAACAAGGAAAGTTAATGCTTCCTTGTTGAATAACAACATAACTGCTCTCTATATATAGTGAGAAGCTTTTATTAGCATTATTCGTTTTATAATTTGTTCACTTTCAGAATAATTTCGAGACAAATGATTCACCAGAGAATAAAATTCAAATATGCTACAAGGGTAATAAAAGAGAATATAATACAATATGAACTCAAAGATAAACGATGGAAGTTGTGAAAAAAAATCATTCGATTTATAATATAGAAAGCATATAATATGTAACTAATAACAAACAGCTTTTAGATAATGACATATCAATTAATTATAAAAATTCTAGGGCTGACATATAGTTATAATTTAAATGCGATTAAACATTGGAATATTTATATTACTATAACAGTAAAACCAACTTATGCGCAAGATTTTTATATAGATTTATTTAAAAATCAGTTTCCTAAACTCAAACTTTAAAGACAGTTTAAATTAGAAGTAATCGGTTTTTGACTACATGTCAAAAATAATAAATACAGATTCAATACTATCAAAAGAACAAATAAACTTGCTGGAGAAGAATTGCTGTTTATACCAATTCTCTTTCCAAAAAGCGATGAAAGTACCAGAAGAAATCTTTCTCTATCAACCCTAAAATTTTTTATTGATAACCATGACACAGAATTTGACGATGGATTTCGAACAAATCCATGTTCTTAATAACAAAAACTACTGGGCTGACACATACTTTTAGTCCGGGCCATTTCTCCTTTTTGATATATTTCTCACTTTGGTGGGTTCCTGAAAAAGCCTATCAAATTTTGCAGCAACAAAGAACGCGAGAAATAACTTCAAGAAAACCCTGTTCATTTTTTTTCCGTGTTACCAACCCACCTTCTAGAGCAAACAGGGCTATAAACATGAAAAGTTGAGAGTTCTGGAGAGAGGATGCGTTGCCATCGGAAAACTTAACGAAGAGAAACGAGGGAAGGTGTCTCCCTTCCGTGTACTCCCCGAGATCGTAAAAAGGAGGGCCATATTTTTAGGGTGGGCTTGTTGCGGTGGAAGAGGGACTTTATAAAATTACCCGCCATCTTGAATTTATGACGGCTGTATATTGAATTGGAAGAGAGCGATATATGACTTCCTCTCTCACTCCCCTCCCTTTTTATGTGGAGTGATGATCGTCTGCAACAGATTTGTAGATCGTCTGACCTAATATTGTTAAGGGGAGCCATGAAGTGATGGGATGGGAAAGAAAGTTTTATGGCATTTTTGTGGATGAATGTCGTCTTTGGCAAATGATTTGCTTTCTGTTGGATTTGAATGGGACGTTTTCTGGATATTAACGTTTAACTTAGGGATTGAAAGAGAACCTTTATTCTATTATGGGGTCTTGATTTACGTTTATCATCCTATCAGTATTACATAGGAATAAATTGAAGCAATATTTTATTATGGTATATGCAACATAAAAGTTAATACAATGGTTCAGATTGCTTTTTCTGATAAATTACATTACCTACTGTTTAATAGGAAATATTCTTTGGCATTAACGAAATGAGCTTCAATAAAAACGTTTTGTTTAATGAATTTTGAACGAACAGTTCTATAAAGTAGCGCATTGTTTAAACAAAAGAATGCATACAAATTCTGAAATTATCATTACTCAAAGTATTACCAAGTAAAGAAAATTATAAGTAAAGAAAAGTAAAGTAAAGGCCAAGTAAAGAAAATTATTCCAAGTATTCATTTTTAGCGAAGACTGCGCTTTTCTATTTCATTTCAAAGTCCTTATAAAACATCTTTAAAAAAGACTCCTCTCATTTTAACTCTTTAAAGGGCCATTTTTTTCTAGTCATATTATGTTAAAAAATTTTTAGGCTTGAAATTAGAATAAGAAAAGGGAGTCATTTAGCTTATTAAATAAATTTAATTTGATTAATTAATTAATTAATAATTAAGTAACAAATCAAGACATTTTGTCTGAGATAAAGAACTGAAGCATCTAAGTTTCTGACTTACTAAAAAAATTTGTCAGAACTTATGCCAATCTACATAAATTCATACAAAGATCGATAAATTTGGTGGGAAGCATACTTCCTACGGCCCTAGAAAGGGTTAAATAGGCTGGAATTAATGTATGGCGCAACAAACTATTACCCTGAAAATTTAAATTATTGTTAATAATAAATTTATTTACATTTTCGTTTCAATAAAAATAAACCTTCAAAATAAAATAGCCTTCGACGTTTTATATGATAATGAAAATATGGGTTTGAATAACTTTTAGATTTGTTAACATTATCTATAGAAGTTATCTGGCTAGCAGTTAAAATCTCGGTGCTCATGTCGGAGCGAGTATGATACATAATTTTACAGTATATTGAATACGCATGGGGGCCCAGTAAGCATTAGATTTACCATTATAGAACAGAAGTCTGTACTTTGCTGTGGCAGCTTGGAGAAAATGTAATCTTATCATGCGATCACAGTTCAAAAGTACAAAGTTTGCCTTAAAATATAACGATATTTTTTTTTTGTCGTGTGACTATTTTAAGCCAAGATTGCGCAGTAGCTTCTGAGAGTAAAGACCCCTGAGCACCCGAGGGCAGAAGTCTAACTTCTAGCTCGTATGAAGAAGAAACACGCACACATTAGCTTGCACAACCCTTTTTTACAAGTGGGCTCATTCACGCACCTCACAGATAGAACACAAGGTAGAGAACAACCATGCCCGAACCAGGACTCGAACCCGGGACGCCTAGATCACGGGGAAGACGCTATACCCCTAGGCCAAGACGCCGGCATAACGCTAATCGAACTGTAATATACTGACAGACAAAAAATTATGGTATAAAATGAAATGTTTAGATTCTTTCGCTTACCAAAATGTACTAGATAATAAATCTAAGCAATTAATGCTATTCCGAAATGGCTTTATACTACGCCATGTTTAAGGTTATTAAGTTTTACTCGACAGTTAAATTTTAGTAACAAAGATACAGTGGCAAACACTCAAGAGGATTAAACTCGGATAATTCGATTTCAGTTTTATTAGTCAGGAATATCGTTAATAATCTCTTGTAAATAATCTACACGATTTTGTTGATTTGAAAATTTGATAAAAGGACAATAAAATGGCTTCTTTAATAACAATTTTTCTGCTGCAGTTATATCTGGCAATACTAGGTAAAATCTGATCATAATATGTATTTTAAATTTTGCAAATTATTATATACTATGCAATAATATACACAATAGACGGAGCGTTTTGTTTCTATAAACAGAAAGTAATATTCATGGAATCACTTAGACAAATATAATTAGAAATATAAAGAAGAAAACCTATTTACTGAGACTAACAGTTTGAATTATAAAAATAAGTATAATCTGAAAACACAACTTTGTCTGAATAAAAAAATAAAAATTTGGTTTCTATAGATATTCTGATTAATATCTATAAATATTCTAATAATTCAGGTAGTTATTGCAAAATAATGGTCTATAGTTTTGTAATAGTAAATAATTCAAGAAATTGCCAAAGGTTTCTTATTACACTCGTTTATAACATTAAATGAAAAAGCAATGATTTAAATATTTGAGAACTTAAACGAACTTTAGAACATTTGAGTAATATATTTCTTTCCTAAATGTTTTACTGGTTCGAGAGTGATTCAAAAGGCAAATATTTGGTTATTTTTATAAATTTTTAAATTTTGACGGTGCAAATAGAGCATACCATTTCAAGAAATTAGCTTAAGATAATGATTTTGACTTTATTAAAATGCGAAAAAAATATCAAAATACATTTTCTAAAAAAAAAAAAAAAAAAAAAAAAAACTTGACTTAAAAATACATAAGTTTCTATGAAAAAATGTGATGCATTTTAATAGTTAAAGGCTAATTAGCTATTATGTGATACAAAAACGCACAAGATTATGGGGGAAATTCTGATGAATTGCAATCAAAATGTATGTTTATTTTCTTAATGATTAAAAGAACAAACATTCTATAGAAATTCTATGTAGAAATTCATATTTATTTATCCATGGGGCAAAGCAAATATGAGCAATGAAACAAATCTATAATCTAGGCAATAGATAAAATAACACTTTGCTGTCTATTTTTAGAGTACGTTGTCGTATTAACCACGAATTCCTAAATTAATATCACTACACTCTAATAAAATAACTATAGTTGTACCGTATATCAAAGCCATTGCAGAGCAATTTTGCAGTATTTTTTAAATCCGAATTTTTCGAAATCGGAACAGTTCGCATGCCGAAGTTTCCACTATAATTATTCACAATAATGCATTTCCATTTCATGTATTTGATAGTTTTTCAAAAATAAAAGAAATTTGTAATACAACTTTTGCATACGAGTACATAAGATTTCTTAATTTGTTGCTCAGGTTTCAAATAAATCTCTAAAAGAATATTTTTTAAAAAATAATTATAGGCATAAATTTCATTATTATATGTATGATCGCATTATCAAATTTAATCCAATTTAATTGTCGTGTTCGAATGATAAATATTTCGCTTCACGGTAACGTGCTTTTCAATTTGGATCCCCTCCGCTTTCAGAGGCTATTAGAACTCGAATTGGGTATTATTACGTCGCCTATTACAGCTCTAAATTAATACGAAGGTACCAATTCACAGCTGCATTCCTACATATAATTTAGTGATAGAATAATTAAGCCATTTTGGAAACGACTAAACTGCACTGTAACTGTAATGTCTAAGTCATTTCGGTAATTTATGTACCTTAACATATAGTAGGCATTTAATATCATCATGAACCTCTTGGATTGATGCAATAATACTCGGAAAAATCTTTAAATTCTTCCTTAAATAAAAATAAAATATTGTGAATTCAATACAAGATATTAAAACTGCTTTTAATACTGTTACGGATTTTCCGCCTCACCGTCGGGTTCTTTTAGATAGTGGTAGTCATATAAATAAGTGGGATAAGTATGGTGTGAAAGCACGCAATCAGCAGGCCTCGGTAGATAACTCGGTAGACTAGAACAATCGAACATTTGAATATTAATGAAATCGCAATTCTCTTGCTAATTGTTGAATGCAAATTGCTCTAGCGAACTGTTTGTAAGCTAGCCTAGTATATTTTCGCTTTTTCTTGTTATCGAGAATTATAGGGGGTAAATTTCTTTTCTCCCATTATCTTAAAGTCAGAAAACAAAGAATTTTGAGTAGGAGCTACGTAGTTGGGAAGTCATTCATTCAATGCTGCTCCAAGTATTAAATTCGTCAGCTAAGCATAGCTGTCTTTTTTTAAATTAAGAACTTGTTTTCTTTTCCCTTTAAAAATTGCTTGCATTTTAGTTTCAAACGGATTGATAGAAAAATTTTTTCTTCAAAACATTTTCGTAACAGAAATTTCCGTTTTAGAAATTTATGTCCTGGCTAGACATAGAAAATAATTGTTTACTAAATTATTTCGAGAAAATATTCAAATAAATACATTTCGAAAATATATTCCTTTTGTTTTCAGCCCAAAATTTCTGTCCATTTTTTTCTTAGAATTATGCTAAGTCTAGGCGAGATATTAAGATTAGAATTTAGTTTCTCAGATTAAAATCAACGCGATTGGTCTTTCCGGATCTTGCCTGCATACTCTGCAACAAAGATCTTACCTCCCTTGCTACGCATAAAACTGTCGACCTTGGTAAGACAGTAATGAATTCCTCATTTTAATTGGTAAACTATAGTTTCGAAATATAGATCTTTAGGGCAAATCTAGCAATTTTACTGAATCAAATTCTTGCAAATAAGACTTTTGGACGCATTTTTGCCCAGCGATTGAAACCAAAATTTGACGCGGGATTACAGCTGAAATCACAATATAGCATTTTGAATTATGTCATTACGTGTATCAGTGATTAAGTTTACCTGCATGTTAAAGTTCAAACATTAATCGGCTTTCACCCCTATGCATTGTTTAAAAATTTATAAGAATCTATAAATTCTATACCTTTTTACTAATTTTTGTTCACCTGGCTCTTTATGTTTTGTAATTGAAGAGTTCACTAGCACTCGAATATCTAGTCAGAGTGACTTCATTTGTTCGTTCTGAATTTTATAAACACTTATAAATTCGGTCTAAAATCAAATATACTAAATTTTATTTCTCTAGTTTAAAGTGTTTGAGTTATCGTCATAGTTGCATAAGGTCAAAAAAAGTTTCTTTCGTCTACCGGAAAGTAAAAATATAATTTGTTGTTTGTATAAACATCTGCTTTTGTAAACATCTTCTCATACTTGTTGTCTTAATATTTTAAGAACCTAATATTTAATCAGTTCTAGATAATATGCCACTAATCAGTTCTAGATAATATGCCACTAATCAGTTCTAGATAATATGCCACTAATCAGTTCTAGATAATATGCCACTAGATAATATGCCACTAGATAATATGAATATTAAAAAAATTCCGCCGAAATATTAAGAAGAGAAGTTTTCAAATCTTTAAAATATAAAAACATGAAGTATCCACTCACGCATGGAGCTAATTTTTTACATAAAAGAAACAATATTAATTTACGATTAAATACCGATATTGAAAATAATCTTTATAAAATTTAAACTGTTTGCTTCAACCTGATACAATTCTACACCCCTTGACATTATCGAACAAAAACTATGGAATTATTTTCAAAAATATGACTAATTTCGTGTGCGCTGCCACGATACTTTAAAAATTTACTTTAACTTAAAACAAACTTCCAATGTTTACAAAAATTAGTTAAACAGCAGTTAATATTGAGATTCATGTGCATTTTTACGCGTTTTAACTATTAAATCAAAGAAATACTAAGACCAAAAAATATTTAAGAGAATGAAAAAAGAAACCCTATATTTAAAATTAAATATCAAATTTCCGGTATCAATTTAGAAACTTCATACTTCTCCCACAACCAAACATATGTTGCCAACTTCTAGATGGGAATTCTAATTAAATATTATACATACAAATAAAAATATGTACATATGATCAGATAGTGAGATTATAAGCAATTTATCCATAATTTTTAATATTAATTCCGCTTAAATTAATACTGTGGGTTTTAAAATATCTTAAGGTGTTATTTAGATATCTATCTATAAAACCGCGAGACATAAAATTTTAGGCATTTCACTTTTTCCTTACGCACATGTACAGTGTCTCCAGCACTGGTGATGTAGATCTGGAGAACTAGTTACCCAAATTAAACCAAAGTCAGACTTTAAAAAAGAAAGAACACAAAAAAAAATTCTTAAAATGTTATTGCATTGTTTTGATAATAAATTACAAAACAGCTGTACTTTATTAAAATTGCGCTTTTTTCACTTAACTTTAAAAAATGTTTAGGTAGCTTAAATATGGCACCTTCCCATTCTGGATTCCGAAGTTAAACTGGAGCAATATTGAAAAGTTCAAAGAAATAAATTACGACTGAATACTCAGCAGAATATATTGAAAACAAGGTTCAGTTTAATTATGTCTGAAGAGATAAAAGAATCTGCTCGGAATTTTTTATAGTCTAGATTAATCTAAGAAGCTTAAATCAAGAAAAATGAATTGAAACGTTAGAGATTAATTTCTTCTCGAATTCCAAGGTAGGTTTGAATTATTGCTAAAGTTAAAGATCAGCCACATGACTGATAATAGATACTGTCAATATTAATGTTCTGTATAATCTCAAACTATTTTCACTGGCTACCTCTATAATTAGGCTTAAAGTTACAATCGTATCTAATACTTCCAATTATCTAATTTAAGAGTAAACAAAAGTATGCAAAATTCTTGGTTATTCACTGGAATGATATTTTATGGACTTGCGATTATTATAATATAAGCAAAGTTCTGCAAATGCAACTGTACTGCAAAATTTTATTTGGAATATTTTCATATCTTATAATTGCATCTAATTGATAGACTCTTGACCTGTTTAAGACCATGAATAAACAATACATTAAAAAAACATTCTTGTCAACATTTAACCGATTTAAGCTTGAGCAATTGATTTAGTATACTCGGTACCTTCACAAACTACCATTTAAACCCTTTTTAAATTCGATTTCCTCTAACTTCTTTTTATTAAATTAGGGGAAATTCTTTTCTTGATTTCCTTACTCTTCAGACGGTATGGTAATTCGATGCCCCATAATGCAGATAATGGTATCTCAAATAATCAGACCGACCCCGATGAATTTGAAAAATTATACTTAAAAGCATATGATGTTATTGCAATTCTTTTAAGCTTTGAGTATGAATTGCAAGTTTTATTTCTTAAGCTTTAAATTCTACGCATAGGCAAGATCAGAATGAATTTGCACAAGATCATTTCTAATCCCCAAATTTTAACAGAAATCTAATATTATGGTGCCGTAACTGCAACTTTATCGATGAATATAATTTAAAAATTGACAAAAACGAGAACACTAAAAAATATTCTTCCACCATCTTAAGAATCTTAAGCATGTTGCATATCCAAGAAATATGGTTGACAAATTATATGCCGATTTGAAAGGTTTACAACTTATCTTCATTAGCAAGTGAAATTGCACGATATATTTAGAAGAATTACTTTTACTTATTGCTAACCCTTCGTATTAACAATGTGAAAACTGACATTTTTGTAAAGAAAAATGATCAAATAATTCCAATAAAGCAAAGAAAAACATACCGAGATGGTTTTGTTGGTAAAGTTATTCCATTTCTAGAATACAGCTAACTTCTTAATCGCCGATCCTGTGCCTCATTCTGGAGCAAAGAATTATCTTAATCGTATCAGCCACAAGCGAGTTTTCCAAGACGCATTTCGAAACAAAACTGTCCAAAGATTTCTGGAACTATTCGAATCAATGTCAATGAATTTAAATCGGAAAGCGTCATCTAACTACATAAACCGAATCATTTTAAGAAGTAAAAAATGGATGCTTGCGTAGGAAAATTTTTGTAACTGGCCATGGAATTAGCTTTTTGAAGTAAATAAATTGCAGAACTACAAGAACCTCAGAGGGCCTGGTTTTAATTTCCAGCTCCGAGTTTTGAAATTTATGGGCCCCGAGAACAAATTCACTATCTTAATTTCTTATATTTTATGCAAAATACTTAAGTTGCGAAAGGATATCTGGTTGAAACAAGAAATGAAAGATGTGCTTTAAGTGTGAAAATTTCAACAATAAGGTCCTAAAGAGTACAAACTTGTTTGCTAAGAGGATTTACTACGCACTTTTAATGATAGTTAGGTAGTTAGGAATAGATATTTTAACAGCAATTTCTAGAAATTTAGTACGCTTATTACGTTCCAAAAATGGAAATAATCTTAAGTAACGAAGTTACCAATCGCTGATTTCAAGTAGCATTTGTAGATCGATTAACTCTTCATAAAATGTCCATTTTTAAAAAAATAATCCTATTGAACTGCACAAGTTGGTAAATTACAATTATCCATTTAACTGCTAAATCGACGTCATTTTCTAGAAATCAAATTTCGAATTTAAGAGTTTGGGCCCTACGAATACAGCAAGGATACGTTGGTTCGCATTTAGACAAGTCTTTAAGGTATAACGTGTGCTCTAGAATATACAAGTGATCGGATGGGCCCACTTTTATAGTAGTTTTAATTCTGCCAAGGTAGGGACTACTTTGCTCTACATCGACTGAAATAATAAGCCAGTTTTCGAATTTGAAGGATTTTATGCAAATGGATCCGATTTCCTAAATCCACATTTAGATTACACAAGAAAGCTTAAATCCCTATGCTACTCAAGATAAATTTATTCGTTTTGACTTTAAAGTATTCATTTAGAACATTCTCTTTTAATCTTTAGTTTTTCCCATTTTTGAAAAAGAATGAATCGCATCTATAATATTCGAGTCTCGAGTCATTATCAAAATAATGAGAATCCGCAGGATTATGACAAACTTACCAGTTCTCCCTTATTTTAAATAAATTAAAATGATTTTATAAAATTGATTCTTTAACACTTCTGATACTAGTTCTCTTGCATGTGCAAAAGTATTGCTACTTCGCAGGTATGGCCAAAACCTCGTAGTTACCATATTGGAAGAACCACTAGTTATATGAATAAATGCGAATTTAAATCTTAAATGTACAAGCAGCTCTATCACCTTAGCTGCACATGTCTAGGTCAAGGACTAAATGAATTCATAAATGACCTAGATTAGATTTTAAATGAACATACGAGAACACAAATTTAATACAGTTCGTATTTAATTCTGAAAAGCACAAGTTTGATTCAATACTATTTAATAAACCTGTAGGAAAGTTAAGAATAGGGATCAATGGAAACGTTTAAATAAATTTAATGTCGACACCTAGGGCGATTTAAAATTATATAAAAGGGGAAAACTAAATGTTGGCTTCATCCAAGCTATTTTTTTCGGCCAATATCTCCGACCCTGCAAACTATTACGAAATTTGTTTTGTTAGTCGAGGGGCGTTTCATTTCATTTTTGATTCCTTTTAGATTTCCATTGCTGGATATACATCATAGTTCATAATATTTGAATAGAAGATCATTGAGTGGTTTCGCCTATAGGAAAGTAACCAAATATTTATTTAATGGATTTCTTTACTCGGAGCACAGCTGCGTTAATTATTCCGTTTCTTAAAGTAATTAAACCCATCTAAAATTTAGCAACAAAATATTATGCAATGCACAAGTAAATTTAAAATGCACCTCAAAAATTCTGGAACCGGTGCCAATTCTATAAAGAATTGGGATTAATGTACAATTTAGTTGACGACTAGAAAAACTCTGGGTTGGTTGGTTTTTTTGGCGCAAGAGCCAATCTTGGCCATACTGCGCCAGAAAAATTCTGGGATAGATATCACGAGTTTGAGCTTTATTCAAACGTTATAAATACTTTCTCGAAGATAATATTCCTGATGTACTTCTAATAGAATTACAAGTTTCATTGAGTTAGAACATGGCATATTTTAAAAGAAATTCAGAGAGTTTCATTCCGATTTTCAATTATACTTAACTGCCACTTTCAGTTGATGCATAATAAGCTGTAGTCAAAAAATACTTTCAGGAAAGGATAAATTGAAAAACAAGCTTTTATTTCAGGAAAAATAAAATACAATTAAATTGATGATCATTCAAAACTAAGTAAAAAGCGGTTACAATTAGAAAAGAACAAGTATCTAAATAGACAAATTGCGTACACACTTTACATAAAACAATCAAATCTGAACCAAATTCAGTTGACATTCATAATCTAATAATGGAGCTTCATAAAAATATACAACTCCATACTTGAATATAAGAAAGTTATCGCATCCGTTGCAATTAATATATTTAAGCTTTAACTCTAGAAATAAGGTTATTGAAAATTAGACACTTTAATCACCACAAAGATACATTAAGCGTGTATAATTGCAATTGAGTTTTACAGGAGTAATTTTATAAGAAAAATTCAGATTTTTAATACAATGTTACATGACAATTAGCATTATTAATTTTGCTTAATATTACATGACAATTAAAAATGCCGACATTAAGCATTTTAATTCATATAAAATTATCTTTCGGATTACATACAGAATGGTGCCAAATTCTGATATGACCAAGACCTTGAGTAGAGGAAGCATGTTTAATATTGCCTTAAAAATATTAAAAAACTCAAAATGCCAAGTCAAAATATTTCAAATAAACATGTTTTTAAAAATGATACAAAGTCTTGGAATATGCAATAATACACCAAGTACCATTTTTAAAGTCTTTGAATGCAACCACCAGACTGCTATAAAATAAGCTGCAAATTCATTGACAACAATTATAACCATACCAACTTGTGTCCAGGAAATTTTAGGATTGATATTTACCATTGAAGGAAGAGTTTTCCTACCAATAGAAGGCAATGAAAATATCCGAACATCACGAGAAAAGAAGTCTTAAAATATGCAGCTTTAATTTGTAGTGCTTTCACTTGTGTAGATTGACTAACCGAACAACTAACATAGGCAAGTTTATTTCTCTATCGGGTACTTCTGTCTTGAAATTATTTTAACAGAATTTACAAATGGATGCAAAATTATACGAACGATTTCAGGTCAAAACTTTTCGCTTGCATTTTGATTTAAGTTAATTTTAAAATAGTACGAGATATTTCTCAAATTTAATGGCACAGAGCACCGATCGTATTCAACAGAACTTGTATCGACAGGTTTATTATTGTTGATAGTTATACAAGTAAATATGTTTAAGCAAATCTAGTTAGTTGAAGTGCAATCACACCAAGTTGAAGAGTAATACATGCATTATACATTGCCTTAAATCATGGGGTTTTAAACATTAATCCTAATACAACGAATTCATTTTGAATATAAACGATTTGAAAATTCAATCGTACAGGAAAGATTTCATTTCAACTAGAACAAAAATAGCATTAAAAAAAGACATAAGCCACTAAATAGCAGTAGACATTTTTGAACATGCATGAAATATTAATACAAATTATATGTACAGATTAAATTAACTGCGAAAGGCTGGATGAAGCATTTGTATATTTTAAAACTTCATATTCTTCTCTTTAGATTTTACTATCAATCGTCTAGCTAGGCATCTTTAAATTAGAAAGTTTTAATATTAAAAGATTACAGTATCAACTGCAATCCACAATATTCAAAGAAACTAAACGTTAGAAGATTAGACCAGTAAAAATCTGAATATTCCGATCCATACCGTTCATCACCTAGTCAAGGCTACATTTTGTTCGTTTGATTTAGATTACCATTTTTCCCCCGTAGTGGAATAAATTTCTCGCATAGACCTTTTCGTAACGACAAACTCTACTTTTATTGTGGTCCCACTTAAGTTCATATCGCACATTCATATTTTGATCGTATCATTTATCTGCAAAGAGTGAACTTCTACCAAGAAGCGGACTACAATTTTAATTCCAAATTAACCCATTTAACTGGAACCTATTAACCAGTAACTATTGTTAATAGACGAGGATAAATTCTATACAACAATTTGCATTTTCGTTAGCAGGCAAGTGCTGCAATTTAACAGCTGTATTTTTGCAAAGGTATTGATCGAGCTCGATTTCTCTATACAGGCCAGTTTTTTAATGTTAAAAGTGTCGCTCAGCATCAATCGTACAGATTACCGAAATTTTAGTCAAAGTTCATATGCGTAACATTGTGGTCTCTTTAATAAAGATTAAGTATTAAAATTAGTCTTTCGGAAAGCGCGTACGAAGTTTAAGCTCTAGATAAAAAAAAAAGTGATTTTCGTTGTCATCTCCTTGACTAGCTCAAAGATGAAATATTAGCGTTAATATTAATACTGTTAGCCACTTTTGAGGGAAGGGGTAATTATAATCGAAGGGAAATAATGTTAAGTCAATTTGGAAATTTATGCGATAATTCGAAAATTTGGATTGCTCAAATTCATAAATGCGAACAATTTTAGAAAAATAATCCATTGAACTAACTAGAAAGGCAAGGCACCTTAAATTCGCTGTATTCTTACTAGTTAAGAAATTTGCAAGATTTTTTAATACGGCAAGAGGTAGTTTCTACAGCTTATTTTCTCACTAAGTATTCTCTCGATTAGAAAACAATCCAATAAAATATTGGATATTTTTTCCTATACCTAGGTACTAATTTAGTATTTCGATTATCTACATTCGAAACCCAATTTAATTATAGAATTTTGCATTTTAAGGAAGAAGGCTATTTCGATGCCGATGTTGATCAGGCATCGACATTAAGATACCCTTGGAAATTTGGAAGACTCAATTCACTGGCTAGCACAGTGAATGAAGTCCTATTGCAAGCCAAAATTTTACTTCCGCATTTAATTTAAAAAGGAAATCGCGTACATAAGAAAGTTATGATGCAATAAAGTAATCTTTGATAAATTCCAATTGGTTTTTTTTTTTGATGACATTTCTTAGATGCGATACATTTGAAGCGCTGTCGAATGACCCCTACTCCATTTACTACTCAAGTTAATTTATTCAATTTAGTCGGTTCTTCAGTACTTGCTTGAAGTTAATTGGCATGGTTAAGAATAGTTAAAATGCGAGATCCATAGGATAGGAAGAAAATTAAATTAAAAAAGTTATTCAAATTTTAAAATACATTGCATTTTAGTTTTATGTGCCATTTAATGTCGAAAATACAGCTAAGTACAGATTGTATTACTGATCATTATTCGGATTCCGATATTAATTACCGATGGAGATTAAATTATCGAGACATTCGCAATCTAATCGTTTTTAAGTTCAAGATAAAAGCGGTAAACCATTTACCAAGACCACTACCGTTTAATCATCTGAGGCTAAGAAATCGGGCCTTTTGACTGAATATTCTGTCATAGTAAATCAGAAGGAATCTAGATTTCTCAATTCCGATTTATAATATGAAACCGATTTTTTTTAAATATTGGATCTGAAACGTAAATTTGCTGCTCAAAAGTCTATCCTGGAATAGGGACATTAGGCCCCTCAAATAACGAGTTGCTCTTTGAAGCACACCCATCATGGTGGTGGCCAGTCACCACAATCGAAATGCTTCGATCGCGAAGGAGACGGCTGACGGCTCCGCCGGCAAAGCCGTTAGCCGTCTTTAGAAAAGGAAATTTATATTCTTGCCTACTTTAGCAAAAGGAGATTTAAAGCAGCAAATTTGAAGTTTCAGCTTTAATTAAAATTTCCAAGTTTATTAATTGATTGAATTTTAATTAGATAAGCATTTAGAATACCGACCAGAATCTCCATTTCATTCCTGCCACCTGGTGCATTTTTATGCAGTTAATATTAGTAGACAATTTTCCTGCTCACGTTCTGGTAATAATTACGTATAAAATGAGGAATACGAGAATGGACTACTTGGCACTTATTATTGGGAATGCAAGTTATGAAGAGGAATCTAAATTTTAGCCGCCTACGGTGGAGTTTTAAACCAGAAATTGAATTTTTAATAGATTCTGGATGCTTTAGGAAATGCTTCGCTATTTCTTGCATTTAAATCTGGGACTAATTTCAGATATTTTATATCGTTCGCATTAGACGAATTGTCCAAAATACAACTAATCGAATTTCACAATTCCATCACACGGTATTTAACTTGAGCTCTCTACGTTTAACGATATCTTAAGGAATTTATGACAAGGGGCGTGGTAAGTTTAATCCTCCTTATTCATTTCAACTCGATAGAAAGCAATAAAATAATTCTTAAAAATTATGGTTAATGAAAATTTTACTGGTTATATAGGAACTTAAGTTTCTTTATATAAATTTAATTGCTGTCTAAGTATGTTTGCTGTAAGAATACTGCTTCAGCTTTAAGCGACGCTAGATATTCTTCAAATTTAATTGAAATAGCACTTCGCAAAACATCAGGGTTTTAAGTTAATTGTTCGATTTTGTACCGATTCATAACAAGTTAAGTGCATTCGCATATAATTGGTGCAACAATTTGTCTCCAAGATTTTAAAACCTGCCAACTTCATTCCATTAGAAAACAGTTTCTAAATATAATAGCGAGTTCCGATTTAGAGAATTTTGCGATTCGATTACAGTGATTAAGCATGTTGTATACTAAAGATGCTTAAACTGGTGCATTAAACAAGCTAAAAAAATTCAGTATTTTCTTTCATAAAATGCTTCAAGGCGATTAGAATTTGAATGACAACTGGAACTCAATTTATAGTTAAGTTTAAAATTAATGTTTTAGACTTTTGGGTCAGAAGCAGATTCAGATTTTTAAAGGTTTTGATTACACTACCTGTTACAACCCTTCATAATTTTCAAGATAAATGGATTGAATATATGCTCATTATTACAATACTTTTAAATCAAACATTTAGATACAAGATAAAGAATATCAATATATTAAGATTACGCAACAGTTTAATGCTATTTTTGCAATTAGTTGCGATTCAATATACTTCACCCAGCCTTGCATGAAAATAAGCTTACACTCCAGTATAAATAGAAAATTTGCAGACAAGTATTGCAGAAAGACAATTGTCTACTAAAGAAATTGAAATATTCCTTAAGGGAGCTGTGAACACTTATACCTTCAGAAGAAATTTTAATTTTTGACATAAATTGAGGAACATTTGATCATATAAGTGTGCCCTTGCAAAATATTAAGTCTCAAATTAAAAATATAACCAGCAGAAACTGCAATTAAGATGCAGACAGCCATTTTATTGAGGACGTTTTTCAAATGTGATTAGAACAAATTTGCAAACGCATTAAAAACAAGCATCTGGTTTTAATTACTTCTGTGTAGTAGTATAAGACTTAAGCTAAATATAGTCTATAGATTTTCAAGCCATAAATTGCAAGCATATTAAAATGACGTTTTAATTATTCAATATGTTTAAACATGCAAATTTGATAATTCTGAAAAAATTGCATCACAATTCTTAAAAATACTTATTCTTTTCTAGTTCCCATAACAACTTTGAAAGAAGTGATTATATGGCAGATCTTCATTCGTTTTCAAAGCATTCGTTTCGGAAGATACAGCAATAAAGTGCCAGTTCTCTGTACTCATTTAACATTCTACACAGAAGCACAAGCTTCATTATCAATAGTAAATGGAATTTTAATTCATCTAAAAAATACGATTTTAAAACTTTCATTTCAGCATACAATAGCTCAAGCATTAACTTTCAACACAACAACATTTCAAATTTTTTAAACATTCAAGAACACATTTTGCATTTTCATTCAGTATAGAGAATTATTCAATAAGTGGTTTAATTATTTGCATATCAAGAAAATAAAGACTATTTTAACGTAAAATTAGTCATAAATAAAATGGCGAAACATTCGAACATAATTTATTTAATACATGGATTTTGGCTTCAAACGAAACAGGCGATTCTGAAATTTTTGAAAAGTTATTGATGTTACAATTCTTTTATGCCCACAATTTGATGGCTGTTGAAGATTACAAGCGATGTTTTTGTGGAAAACCGTTGAAGCATGTGCCATCAGTATCCTTAAAACCCGATTTCAGTTTAGCTGAAGGGAAGATTATTGCTTATAGCCAGCTAATCAGCTGGCTAGCAGATTTCATTGCCATTCGCGATTTAAATTTCTCCCTTGAAATGGCATTACAATGATTTTATGTCGCTAAAACAGTCAAAAAATCTTTATTAGTTTACTTTCATATTAGACTGAAGAACGCTTTAACAGATTAGCTTAGATACAATTAAAATTAAGATGTTATTCGTTTTGATCAGATTCGGTGATTATATTCATAGCTAAACATCATTGTCAATTGTCACTGTTTGCCATCAGCACAAACATGCGATTCAGAAAATTTACAGAATGATACAATTTTGAAGTTTTGTTTATGGTTCTTTACTACCAAATCGAGCATTAAAGTATTTTTTGAACATTAAAATATTGGCAGTTGAGCTCCGGTGTCGGTTGTTTGTAGTGACATTAAATCTTAAATACCCGACATTACGTTAGCGAACCAAAAGTACAAGCATTCTGAAAATAATTAGCATTTCCACGAAATATGCTGATTTACTAGAATTAACCAATATTGTTCGTTGATTCATCAGAATTTACCGCTTACTGTAACAGACAAAGAAGCCTGCATTTGGCTATATTACGATAGACCTAAAACGCACTTGATATCGAAGATCAACGTTTTTGTTGATAATTGGCTGCAATTTCAGTTAAAAATATGTCCTCACTTTTGATAAGAATTACAACACTAACTATTAAAACGTGCCACCAATGTTAAAAGTATCGTGCACACATGCTTTTTACACACACGCCCCACACACACCAGCAATCTCAAGCCAATCATGCAACAGTAATATTCTTGAATACCTTAATTGCTTATACCAACCCATTCACGCGACCAGCACGTCAATTAACTGATCCCTGGGGACCGGTACTTTCCGCTAAGGTCGCCGGTCCCGTACGACCCAAGACGGAAAGTCAGCAGGGAGCGGCCAGGTAATTGACGGGTTTCTCCTATTTCCCAACACCCTCTAAAAATAGTTGTATTGAATTTACCAATTAAGACTTGCTAGTCATACATCTAACATTGGTGTTTAATTGGAATATAACTATCAGGAAAGCAATAATTTAAGTTGAATAATTGCAATTTTGATAATAGACAACCAATAGATGTCCAAAAATGTTGATCTTCGTACACGAGAGTAATTGAAATTCTATGAGATACATATTAACCATTCGCATATCATGGTGAGTTGTATTGCGCATCGAATTAATAGCTTTAAAATTAAAAATCACAAAGTTTAAATCTGAAAAACTTAAAAGCGCTTCAGAACATCAAATGTACCTTTATAATATAGGAATTAAATATCCTTAGTAGGATTTGTCATCTAACCAAGTTAAATTCGTAGCTCAATTTGTTAAATTTAAGAAGTGCCTCCAATCAACATTTCGTAGAATGCTTGCACTTTCTCCTATCTTGCACGAAAGTTTTGCCATTTCCATTTTTAAGATCAAATTAAAAGTTGCATTCTCACAATCAAATCGATTTCCTCCACACTATGCTGATTAACAATGCCTAGGAAGAACCTGAATCTGCAATATACTACTAAGAACTTTAATTGCATTTTAAAATTTAAGTAGGAAATAAGATTGAGTTTTAGTTTTGAGTTTTATGGCAGTTTGAGTTACAGTCGAGTTTGAGTTTTATGGCACAAAAACCATCTTTGGCTAAATTGCGCAACATTCATGAAATTAAAATATTTGTATCAATTTATAACAAGATTAAAACATGGAATGTCTGCAAAATCCAGATGCCTAAAAGCGTAAAAATGCGAGTCAGGAAAAACTTAATGATGTAAGGTATGGTACTGCACTAAAACGCATGGCTAATGTTTATACACTCGTTTTCTAAAAAATATTATTCATTAAGTTTACATGCGGAGTTTTGGAAAGGAACTCGCCCAGATCAGGGTGAGATTTGTGAAAATATGCAATACCTGTAATGAAATTAGATGGTAGAAAGGCCGACATATCTATCGTAAGTTGTAGTAGGGATATCTTAATATTTTTATAAATTCTTACGTTTCGTTCTGTATTCTAGCGAATTCATACATTGACTACATGAAACACTACAACATTTCTTATTAGCCAATACAGAACTCGGTTTAAGACAGTATGGAAAACCTTTTCGAGGCTTTTCTGAAATCGAGTCATTCAGAAAACACTTGCCATGGAGCCAAGTTATTTCTTAATTCTTGCCACTACATTTAATCCTTACCATGTGCATTTGAAATATTGCCAATCAAAATGAGAGTATGTTGGCACTACACCCTGAATTTTTAATGGACAATTTGGATATTTGATTACATGGAAGTTGATGACTAACACTTGAAGTATGGCAAACAAGACTGAATTCGAACTTTGAGATGCGAGCCTGACAGCGGAGCCCTTTTTACGAGGTTTAATGCACAATTATCGCCAATGTCAAGTTTCGTCAGAAGCCAGTTTTGAAGAAATGTTACTATAACTTATAAATTTAATGGTAGTTAATTATTCATAAACGATGTTCTAAGCTATAAACAAATCTTTCCGTTTAAATTTTCTATGATGAGTAAAATATTTATAACCAGTAGAACAAAATTTTGTAGAAACATGTTATAAGTAAAATGATTTCCTTACAAAATATTCTATATCTCAAAATGTTACCAATATACTTTCAGTCTTTAAGACATTATCACGTTGGAGGCTTGAATTATGAGAAAAATACTGGCATCTTTATGAATGCCTAAGGCAGTCCATTTGGAAACGTTATGCAAACATCACCCTCTTCCTATCATGTCAAGATACTGGCTTCCAAATTCGGTCCATTTCATCTTTTGCATGTCTACAGCTTGAAATGAAGCTTCAGTACCTAGAAGAAAATGCTACCAATAAATACTTTCATTCATATTGATGAACGTTATGGATCAATGCGAAGAAAAACGAGTTTTGACGGGTCTGAATGAAGATTGCCATTTTTAACAGGGCACTCCACCTTGGAGACTTGATTACGCCAGGGGCGATTTGAATGCCTATTAAGCATCTGCTTCATAATTTGAAGCATCAATTCATTTTTGTAAGTTTTATATGCTTGATGCGAGAAACCGGTTTTCATATTTGTCATTTGTAGGTACGCTTCAAAATTGTAAAGGCTATTGCAGTTGTATACTTATGTAATGCTGTCGTCTAATCCTTTCGGATTTTAAGGTTGTGATAATGGCAATATAGAACGGCAGTTCAAAGAAACGAAATTCACAGTTTGCTTGAAATGTAAAGTTATTAGAAGATTAGCATTTAGAGATGCTAATGAAATTAAGAGCTAAAAATTCATGCTTTTAAGGTTATTTGATTTGATTCTATATACTACTTCCCAATCTTGATTTTTCTCAAGATTCTACTCTACTTCGGCGCTGGTAGCTACATTTTTTATACGAGGCAAGATTTGAAAGGAATAAGATGCATAAGACAATAAATTTAAGTACTCAAAACGCAATCCAAATCGCAAAACACGCTTTAATTTAGAAAAGCAATGCGACCTTTTTCGCTCGAATAAAGTTTGGCATAATTATCACTATACGCAGATTATGTTCACAGAAGAACGGCACTATTCATTAAAAATAATTCAAGTCAGTATGCCGACAATACTTTCAGCATTTAATTAAGATTTCTCAACTTATGCAAATCTCTAGATTTTGTTTATTCCTTTGCCACCTGGAGCTTTATTCTGTAATTCATTAGAACAAGTTAGCACAGAAGTAGCTTGCCAAAGACTGTCTGCACGCTCATATTCATCAATACATAAGGCATTTTTCTTTCAATCTCCTAGCCTATTCGTGGATTAGGATTAAAGAGGGCCCTACTAGTATTGCTTTTGAGTTATATGGTATATTTCAAGCCTACGATTAATCAACTGAAAAGAATGCGAGATTCTACATCAGAGTTGTAATGCATCTCAAACTTACCATTCATGTAGAATATGTAGATTTCCATTGCAGAGAATCGGCAGTAGTTCCGTTACAAGCATGTAATTTTTTCATGCTAAATCTAGACTTCACATGATTGCGGTTGGACTTGATTATGCAGGTATCTGTAAAATAAACATGCAGAATATAAACAAAAGATACTTAAGTTGCGAGTGAAATGCGTTTCTTCAAAATTTTACAAATAAAATAATTAGGAATACAAGTCACGTTGACAATTCAACATATGCAGAAGTAGCAACTAAAAAATATCAATAGGAAGAGTTTACATATTAAGGCTACAATTAACATGCTAGAAAAGTGAAAATTAAAATTTTCCCCGATTTCTAGATATTATTGAAGAGGATGTATACAAGCTATTTTAATGTTTTGTAGATCAGATGTTATTTCATTCTAAAAAAACGGGGCGATAAAATCATCCAATTGTTAACACTTAGCTATACTGTATTATGTAGAGCTAACCATTGTAAAAGGAATTATGCCGACGTAAGATTCAATTCAAACTTCCCATTTTAGTTTAATGTTTTCAATTTGAGTTAATGAAATTAGCATGGCGAAAGCTACAATCCTATAATGTTTTTTGTATCCTGGAAGAGTTATAAATCTGACATCAAATTGCTTGGTTTTATTTCAACTAATTGATCCTGAATAAAACAAATCTCGGAAAATATGACGCAGAAAACTACCTCAAAACAAATCGCTAGCTATTCATTTAATTCTGGATAGTTTAAGGGGTCCGACTACGTTAAAAACACTGGTTTTCGACCACATTGGCGAATCCTTTTTTATTATTTCTTTTAGTTCAGACCTTCCTTTTCCTAGAAAATACTATTTTGGAAAGAGGAAAGCCTGATCTATCATCCAGGATAATTTTAAACAATTTTTTAGCTAAAATATTTCTTTAACTTCAATTTTCTTTAATTTTTATAAAAATTTTCCACCGTTAACATGATCTCAAAAACTAATGGATGTATTTACATAAAAATTTCAGCGTGTGTTTTAAATACTGTGGGCAGTGAAATGAACTAAAAGTTTTATTGTTGGGGAAACACTTTATTTATAGGCGTTTTTAGAAAAATTAAGTTGTAAATTTATGGAAAAATGTATATATACATTTTTACCCATAATTTCTTTGCATATCAAAATGTTTTAGATTTTGGTTCATTTCATTCATCATTATATTCTATAACTTGTGTACAAAGAAAAATAGGATAGCTGCATTACAATTTTGTGTAGAGTGTTAACCGTTTAGGTTAAATTTCATTAAAATTTACTACAAATTTTCCTATTTCTCAAAATATATTATATTTCCAAATAATTTTTTGTATATAGTGTTTATAATTGACAATACATCTAAAAACCATAAATTATTTTTGAAAATTGGATTTTTTGGATTTGGATTGGATATTGGATTTTTTTAAAAATATTGCTTTGAACGTAGTCGGCTACCTTAATCCAATATGGGCTTTTAAGCTTGTGCGATGTGAAAGTGACGTTATATAATCTAATTACATTTCCTTCAAATTGCTTTTCGGACTTCTTTTCAACATTAACAAATAAAGTATTTATAGCCTTGATATCCAGTGATTAATTCTCCAAACTGCATATAGCAGGATGTCTAGCCTTAAGTAGCATAATACTTTAAGATTTGATTTATTTAAGTACAAGTACACCTGACGTTGAAATCAACAAGTATTATGCATCAATGCTATGACAAATATAATTGGTTATTTTCGCTATTCTCGCAATACGTTTCTAGATATCTATACATTTGTCCTTAAATTTATCTTGACTTGTAACATTCCTTTCCCTTTACTGTCGTTTTGCTCAGTAAAATTCCCTTTGCTCCATTCAAATGCACTCTCGGAAGCGAAGCACCAACTCTTGCAAAATGAAATGGGATTTTTATACAATGTTATTTGTGGTATTAGAATTTTATATTTTCTTTCATTTTATCTCTAAGACTTCTACATAGGTTAGATTTCATAACCATATATCAAGATAAAAATTCGTTTTACACCATAATATCCATCAACTTCATTAATGAAATAAAGCATTGCATTCATTTAACCATACGGTTAGATAAAACTATTTCCATAACTCTAAATTCCTTATTTAAGTTCCTTCAATAATTTACGATTAGCTTCGTAGTTATAGTCAGTCCAAATATTAAATATATATTGTACACTTATTCCACTGGAGCACACAAAAAGATTGGTATGAAATAACGAAATTCAGTTGCACATTAATTGAAAATGTCCTATAATTGAAATTTACTTTTAGTTGAATACCCATTTTTACTCCCAAATTTAATATAGAATAAAAATTTCGCATGAAATGCGTTTAATATTTAAAATTTGCAAATAATGTATAATGGTCTAAGCGTGAAGCAAGAAGCATTTTAAAAATGTCATATCAAGTTTTGACGGGATAAGGACTGCTTTGAGTGCCAGTAGAAGGCTAGAATTTGCGTAACTTGTTTGCCTAGGATTTTTTTTTACTAGACTCAATTCGAACACATCGAGGTTCATATTTATAGCCCTTGAAATATATGGGATTACTCCTCGAGATCAAATTGCAACACTAGACAAAGGCAATAAAATATCTCACTATGCGTTAATTATGAAATAAATTCTCAAGTTTGCTTTAGTATTCGAAAACAGCAGATTAAAAGCAAATCCCATTTAACATTATATTGTTAATAAAACTCAATTACCTTTAAATTTCAGCAAAAGCCATCCTTCAACAGGAACCGATTGCATCTACTGTAATGCATGTCCTCCATATCTGAACACGATATTGGATGAATTTTCCGAGTTTAGACTGCACTGCAGATCAATTGCATTTTGGCCTCCCAGATGAAATAAATGACGAAAGGAAATCTGGAAAGAAAAATACAGATTATGTTACAACTTCAGATTTTCAAATAGTGTTCAGAAAATTATGTCAAGAGTTGTTTGCATTAAGTCTTCAAACAGGCATTTTCGAAATTTTATTTCTCAGTAACGCCGGTATACGAAGCACGAGAAGACGTTACTAAAACAGGAGATACTGCCTTTCATTAAAATAAAGTGAGGGAAGTTTTAGAGTTTACTTTGAAAGAGCTTTGAGAAAACGAGTTACTTCCGACAGCTTGTAAACTAAATCTACAGTCTTTACCCGATGAAGTGTAAATGGAGTATTTAAAACCATTTGGATGACCCAAGTAAACTAGACAGACCTAAAAGTACCGTTTATTTTTGTTCACATTTGGCTTTCTATTCAATATTAGGCCTCAGTTTTTATAGTCAATAATTAAAAATTATTAATCTTTTAAAGTAGATATAGTTAATTCTTTTTTCTGCGATTGAATTTTTAGGGTAACGCAGGATTTAAAATTCTTTTTAGTAAAGCTATAGATTTTAAGTTAACATCAGAGGCTTTGTAATGCAGAAGTTGAAAGAATTTGTAAATGTATCTAAGTACGCCTTGATTCGCAAAATTGTTTATAAGGTAATCAAAATTATCGTATATGGGATTTTAACGATGATTTTAATTCACTTTTCTATGCCCGTGATTAAGATTACAATCTTCGCAAGTACAGAAGCGTTAAAAGCTTGCATCTTTATAGCAGATTAACGGCTTTCCGTCAAATTTTGCATTTTGAAAATTTGGTATTTATGCATTGACCAAGGGCTGGTTTATTTCTCACGATTTAAAACACTTGTTATTTCACCAAAAATATAAACCGATATTTCATATAAATCTAATCGTTTATAAAATATCAAAACGATGTATACTTTAAAGCTTTTATCTTGACAGCCTTTAATTTCCACTTCGAAGGAATTTCTATCATCCGAAATACATGGGACACAAACTCCAGTTGAAAATCTGATTCACCCCAGGTAATTCCGAAAAATCGACGGATTCATTTCGTACGATCTGGATTTACAAGTGAAGCACTTTAAGTCTAAGATCTTGCATATGATTTAATGATCTATATAATTCCTCGTCCAGAGACAAAAAATGAATTTTAGTTAAGTTTACTTTTTGTATACCAGAAACTATTTTAACTCAAGAACTCTAGTTCCTTATTGACGAATCTCCAAACATGTACTACTGGAATGCTCGAAGCCATTCGTTATCAAGCATCGAATTTCAGTTATTTAAATACTTAAAATCGACAAGGCTCTTGCGTGTGGATATCAATAGAAAATCAACTGTTTGCACTTTTAATTTGCATAGCTTAATACAAAAGTTTCGCAATTCGCATAAAATACGTTTGATATTCAAAATAGAATTGCATCTGGGCACCATGACGTTGAATAAGTTGGATTCTAATTCCAGTCTTTGTGGAATGAAAATGATTTGAGCACTAATTAAGTGTTAAGATTTGCGAAACTGATTTATAGAATTCGAAGGCATCCGATCTGGTAATCTAGCAAACAGTTTCACTTGTCTTGCTTACACAGCCAAGCAATGTTAAATGCACGAATCCAAAAGAGTCCAATTTCTTTTATCTGTATCGGTGGCACTCAAATTTCCGCATTACATTAATTGGTTTGATAAATATTTTACTGCAATTTTTAATAGGAAATTTAAAGTGAAATATTTAAGATTACTTTGACAGATCAAATTACAGCACTAGGCAATGCACAATAAAATGAGTCTTTAGTGTTTACTATATAGCAAAGAATGAAATAAATTTAATTTAAATATTCGGCAGTTTTCGAATACCAAATAAATCAACACTTAACATGAAATTACTTTTATAATGATAATTTGATAGTTGTCTTCAAATTTATGTGAAAGCACCACCCCACCCCTCTTTAATTGGAACGTTGCATCTATTGTATTACATACCCCATCTTTGAGCATGTTATAACTTTCTTCAGCTTTTAAAGTGAACTATAACCCTATTATAATAATTTTGTCTTAGAATTTCTCCTGGGATGTTATGTTAAAAGAATTCTACAAATCAAAATCCGAATAAGTTATACCTTCGTATTTTCAACGAGTTGCTTTCAAAATGTTGCTTTGAAAGCAAATGTCAAAATTTTCAAATTAGGATTCCGAAAATAATCTTACTCCTTTCGTTTAAGCACACCATTCTGTGAAGCTAGAAGAAAAACCGCTTCGTATTATACCTTCCAGTTTAGTGTGCTCTTATTTAATTCGTATTTCCGAATTCACTCCGCGGTTTCTATAAGCGATGAAGTAGGAAATGCAAGTAGTGAAATGGTCTCTCGGCTGAAGACTTGCCGATTTTTACTTTTAGAAATATTGTAAGGTATTCTGCCACAATAAAATACTAAATATCGGAAGTTAAACTGCTATGAAGTCAGCCTCGAGTCTCAAAACGTTGATATGCAAAGAAATACATTTGCAAGTCCTTTAAGTTAATTCCTTTCGCAAGATTTAATTTCTCTCCGCAGGCAATCGAAATCAACAAATTTACGAAATTTCTAGTAATTATTTTCTTTCAATCTCGTAATTTTGCATGATCATTAAAGTTAATATTAGCAACAGATTCAGAACCACAAGAATGTTTAAAAATTGCATCCGCAATAAAAGCGTTCTTATCTAAGCAATTGTTATTGGAAAATTAATACGAATTTTACTTCGACAACATGCTTTGACATCCTAGGCAATAGATTTCCAAACAAATTATCTTGCGACTTAGAAAGACTTATGAACTCTTCATAGAATTTGAGAAAAATGCTACTCCATATTAGTGTAAGGTTGACTTTCATCGTTAGATGAAAAATGCGCCTTGAGAGAAGTTCCTTTATATGAAATTTTATGAAAGCAGTTATATGGAACACCTTTACAATGAAGTTATTCTGGAAGTTTCATACACTTAGGGTAATTGATAATAAAGGTATCTTAATTTTGTGCAACTCTGAATTTGAAATAAAATTCCAAGATTTCAATTCAATTTTATTTTGAATAGCGCGATCTGAGGGTTCATCTGAACAAATGAATACGATAGTTTAAAGTAGTAATCAAGTAATAATGGATAAAATCTAATGCGCAGTTTTAGAATCTAAAGTACATCCTTATTCAAATTTCGAGCAACATCTGTTGACGTGTTGATTGCTTGTTAATCTGTACATTCTCAGCCATGCTAGAACCATTAAAAACGTTATAAAAGTAAAATTTGGCGTCTTATTAAAATTTAAACTTCAATCAATCGACAAACAAAAATTTCTAAAATGCATATTCGGTTCTTTCTATATATCACGAAGCAAAAATCGCTCATATGTAGAACCCCGAGTTCACGGCCTGTGTGTGGTCTGCAATTATTGGAGGATTGGGGGGGGGGGTCTTTATGAGGGAGTAATAGATGAGAAAGTTCCAGGATGATAAATACCAGTTTTTAATAGCAGATACTAGATTAAGCACAAAATTCTCGTATACAGGATTCTGAATATACAATTCAGAGACGTTCACTGTTTATATTCCGTAGTATTGATACACAAGAATAAGACCTTTACTAAGCAGTATGAAGAATTTTAAGAATGCTACTTCTGCTGGTTTAGGAAGACTTATTCAAAGACTTTCCATATCCCAAAGCCCTCTTAGATAATCCAGAAGATTATCAATGTATATGCTTATTGCTTATGGATTTCGAAAGATGCGCAATTAAGGTACTCCAATTTTAGTTTTGAATATAGCCTTCAAGTTTCAGTTCAGCACCGAAATTATATAGATATTACAAATTACGAGATTACCTAGTGTTTCAAAACGAAAAACAAACTAATTTTTCGGAACATTAAGATTTTACGTGAAATTAAAAGAGGCCGATTTACAATTAAGAGAACGAAAATTCATTTGATGTATAGATATTATAGTGACTAGTAACGAAGTAAACTATCATCACAATATCGAATTTCAGAATCTTTATAACTCGGGTACTTTATTACAGACGTAAATCTAAAAGCCATTTTAAACTTACCACTTGACGAGAAGCAGACTTGTTGACATCCATGACTAATACGAAAAAAAGGAGACAAGTTGACCCAACAAATACCATTTTCATTAAAACAAGCAACTTCAAGCTCCGTTTCAAACTCCTTCAAATAAACAGAAAAGTTTTCGTAAATAAAAACAAAGCCGAAAAAGCAATTAAATTTTACATCAGATTCTTTTATAGAAGCTTGAATATCGCATAGCCAATCAAAATACCATCAGTTTACTCATTTGAAGTTCATTTACATAAATCGATTTGCTTTTTTGTTACTTGCGATAAATAGTCAGAAACACGAAGAGCCACATTGGCTTGTTGGTAGAGTTTGGATTCAGTTTTTTCGGATTCGAAACCTGATTTAACAGATTCGGTCCTTGAATAGAACTTGATTCATATTAAATATTGTATCGGGAATCAGACATCTTTAAATGCGCAGATATCTGGAGAATTCTATATCTTTTTTACAATTATTTTTATCATCTGATCACCGTTCAAATTTACGAAGTTCATCCTTAGATCAAAATAAGGCATTGATCTGACACAGCAAAATTAAGCTCCGAGAAAATAAGTAGATGTCGATTTTGTTTCAGATTTGTATAAAGTTTTCTGAAGAGCATTTTCCTTAACTACAAAATTAATTCAATATAATTATTAAACTAAAAGATGTGTTTTTTGTTATAATCCCATCTCGCATCATCTATGTTTTTTTTTCATTGAGAATTAATAATTATCTTCATTCTTTCATATTCCTTTTTATACCATAAATAAAATTTAAAATAATTGTATCTTACTCAAAGTAATAACTTCATTTAACAATTCCTGTTAAAGGAATGAAAATTATTGAGAGCTTAGAGAATCGTGTAATATATAATAAAAATTTTATGAAAAAAAGGATTCCAAATTTTATTTTAAAAAATGAAAGACATTGCCATGATGATAACGATATTTTTATGATTATTAGAAGTAACGGGAGCAAGACATAAAACAGTAGGTGTGACCAGCGCAACCAAATCCGAATTCAAAATTACATTTTTTTTTTTTTTTAGTTTGTATCATTTGTAAAGCATAATATCTTAATATTCATTTTCTTATTAACTATGTTTATTAGGTTGAATAATTAAAAAAATAACAACTAAATACAAAGTAGTTTTGATAAGAAAGAGCCAATTCCGTCTTCTTTCATTTAATGAACCCATAACTTCCTTCGATATCACTGTATACGTATTTATAACAGAAAATAAAATTACTAATTTCAAAGCGTTTTAAATATAATAAACAATTAGCAAACTAATTCAAAATTAATATAATAATTAGTAAAATTATAATAATTAAAAGTATTTGAAATTTAATTTTTTTAAACTTAATTACTGGCAATTTGGAATGTAAAGTAATGTGCAATGCTTTCAGAAGTTTCCCATGATACTCGTCCGTTCATGATGACGTCTAAGAATCGGAATCCACCCTTGTTTGTAACACTAATTACATATATCTCGAGAGGTAAAAGTCTCGCAGAATTATATGTCATCAATTCGAAGTGGCTAGAATTTTCAAAAGCTAAAAATATCAAAAAATATTTCCAAAATTCTTTCACATAATAAATTGGTATTTTTCATTTTCACCCCGAAGTTTAGTTTAAAGTCAACAGTTTATTAATTTCCATGGAACAATCCGAGATTGAATGCACTGGCGAAATCAATTAAATGATACTGAGATTTTCTGTAAATGTTAAGCTTATAGAAATAGTTTGACTTTTGATGCCTTTTCGAGACATGCGATTATTTCTTAAGAGTCAGAAAAAAAAGTCGGATTGCATAAACTGTTACATTTTCTGCGTGACGATTGTTATATTACGCGATTTATGGCAAAACTGCCATTCAAAAAATATTCTCATGTAGAAAAAGCGAAACTAAATCCGAAAATGAAAATTCTACTTTAAAGTTATTACCAAAAGAAAGTTTTTGTTAAATATCATTGTAATAGCAATAAAAAATATGCTAATGTAAAATACGGTGAAATAACGATACTATTTTGAATTTTATTACAAGAATAAAAATGTATTATTATAATTACTAATTCATCATATTAAAATATCTGGGCGTACCGGGTTCGAGTCCCGGTTTGGGCCTTTGGTTGTTCTTCCGTTGTTCTGTCTGTGAGATGTGTGATTGTGCCCTCCTGTAAAAAAGGGTTGTGCATGCGAATGAGTGATGCGTGAATAGCAAAGTCATACTCTTGGTCCTAGTTGGCGCTACTATAAAAACAAGAGACGCTCCCTCTCAGGCTTAAAATCGTTGTCTCCGTAACAGCGGGCTTGTACGTAGCAAGTTCCATAAGAAACAACAACATCATATTAAAATATCATTCCGATGAAACATGCTTCATTACCGCAAAAATTTTCCATTACATTAAGCCAAGAAAATATGCTTGACTCAAATATATATATTCTTAACATATTCATTTTCAATTATCAATCAAATAACTTATATCCTGGAAATTTTTAGAAACTTTATTTTTCAAACAAAGCATAAAATCAAGGGGGTGTTCTAGGATTATCTTTTTAAGTAAACTAAATAAAAGTCAAGAAAATATCAAATAAAATTAGTGTGTTTATTTTTATTGAAATCGAAAGTGTAAGGACAAAATTTCATGGATTTTAACATGTAAGTCTGTATTGGCTTAGACCACAAGTCTTTTTAATTCTCCCTTTAAATATTCCAAAGGTTTTTTGATACTAGGACCTATTTTTCATTGTATTTATCATGCTTCTTAAGCCCTGTGAAATGTTTATCATGTCGTAATTAGGGTTGCGTGTAGTTGTGGTTTACTCCAATTATTACGAAATGTTAGAAAAATAATTTTATTTACTTTTAAACTTAAGAAATTAAACAATTGATTTAGATTACAAGCTCCATCGAGATGAATGCACGAGCGTTCTAAAGAAAAAGGAGAGAATTACTTTTAGAAGCATCGCGTATCAATACCCGGATGATGGGCGACAATTTCGTCACACACAGCCTCGACGGAGCCTGAAGTTTACATATTCATATATGATTTATGATAGGCATTCACTACAATCATGCAAATGTTTTGATGTGGAATTGTAAATTTACATTTCATTAAAATTTTAATGCATATTAATCTATCGAATACTTTTCGTTTGCTTCAATGTAAAAGAACTAATTATATAACTCCCTTTTTACACTTTCAAATCTACGTTTTTTCTTCTTTTTTTTTTTTTTTTTTTGAAAAATACTATGAAATATTTGTCATATTTCTGCCTCTAAAAGAAATGCTATACTATAACTAATATTTCACTTTCTGAATTCCTATCTCACTTTCCATTTCTTACGATGTTCATAAGCCAAATTATTTCTCAAAATGCGAAAGGGATGCAAGGTGTTTTTCTTTTTAAGATTTAGATGCTGTCCAACAATCCCAGATGTCCCGTCGAAATAATGAACCATAATTTAGTCTCCTTTAAATTTTTATATGCAGAGCCTACTATTAAATCCCTTATCCCAATTTTAAAAAGGGAGAGTATCCTTCTATAAAATGAACAGCATATATAAAGTTAATATGATATATCCTTTAATCATCTTTACCATTTATTATTAATGATAATCAATCACATTGACATTAACATAAAGTATGTTGCAATGAAAGATCAAATTAAAAAAAATGCCATTATTGCTTGGCGAATGTTGACATATACAAAATACAATATTTGGATAAATTGTGAATACATTCGAACCATCGCCGTCATATTTACACAAGCAGAAATAAGCTCTGGTAAGAGATGAAAAGAGAAGTCGAGAAGATACAGCCAGAGAAAAGACATAAAATTTTACATTATTCTAATAAATAAGACTGTATAAAATCAATCATATAATTCTTATGTAAGCTTATTAACGGTATAACTTTCTCTTTCTCATTTTGAAAGTATGGTTCTTTGTAAGTTCAACAATTTCTTTACATGTATTATTAATTAAACATTGTCCTATTTTGATATACTCTGTAATATGTTTTAGTAATAAAGTATGAACAAAATGCTGCAAATTTCTCTAAAGTAACAAAAACCATTTTTATTCAACATTCTCCATTAGTGCACGCGGACTGTTGCTGCAGTAAGTGGAAAATGTGATATTTATTAAATATTTCGGAAAAGCGTCAAGCGACTGTGAGGATGCTTCCTTACACCGAAAATATCGACAGCTGCCCGATACTGGTCTTTCGAAGTTACAAATATTAAGGAAGCAACCACAGCCTCCGATTATTTAATTAGTCAACTGTTTCAGCAGCCTAATTTGCTGTCTCTTCCTCCTTGACCACTGGGTCTAGGAAGAATTGATGAATGTTTCTAATTGTTGTGCCATTGCATCGCTTCTTGGGATAATTAATGATAATATTCACTTTGTAGCATATGAATTGGTCCTTGGATTAGTCGAGTCTTTTCGATTTAATGATTACTTCTCATACCGCAATTTATTAATTTATTAATGCTTTGTGATTGTAATTTGTAATAGTTTGTAATGTTAATAATATATATATATATATATAATTGATAGGATATTTTTATATCTATGCATTATTAAGATGCGAGTCAAAAACTGAAACAAAAAGTCAAAAACAGTTAAAATGAGACAATGAAACCCAGTGCACCATTGTCTTTATATTGTTACTTTTTATCATTTTTATTTTATTTCTAGGGAATTGACTCATTAAAAAGACAGATAGTTTGTATTTATGAAAATGCCTATATATATATATATATATATATATATATATATATATATATATATATATATATATATATATTTGTGTGTGTGTATAACGTTTCCTAATGAAAATAGCAAAAACAGACGTCGAAAAGACAATGAGATTGGCAAAGAGAATGGCCTTATGAATGGGAGGATTAGGAACAAGGTAATCGAGGAGAAGGCCTCTCGTATGTGCATTTTTCATGCGTTCGAGAAAAATAAAAGCAGCGAGCAAATATTCATTAATGAGCATTGTAGAATTGATGGTCGATAAACTTAATTCTCAAACAACATGTCAGATTTCACGAATGAAATTAAAATGTGCAGGTACTCCATCATGCATTGGCAAAATGTTTTGGCGCACAGTTGTCGGTGTTCCATGCAGTAAATCCGGACGGAAGTGCTGGAAGAAAACAAAGTATTTTGTGCCGCTGAGGTGTTTGGGCAGAAGATACCATTCCAGTAAATGACCCTGCCCAGATGTTAATATGACATTTGTGTTGTACGTTCGACAAGAGAGTGATGTGAGGATTCTCGAATGACCACACACACATTGTGCATGTTGATGACACTTTTTCGAGTAGAGAAGGCTTCATCTGAGAATAAAACTGTAGCAAAAAAGTGTGCATCTTCCTGTGTGAAATCAAGCATTCAGAGTGCAAATTCCACCCGATTTGCGATCTTCACTGAAAAATGTTACCTGCGATCCTATGTTTTCTGATGTGTCCCTATGTTTATAATTCATGTTTCTAATTATATAACGTTAATGGAAAAACTATAGATAATCAGAACAACTATATATAATGATGCCTTTGATTAATCAGTCATTCATTTGTTTATTTCCTTTCTGTTTCTTTAAAAAAGATAATCATCCAGTTCTTTGACAAAAAGAAAAGCCATCTTGGAGAACAATTCTCATTTGCAAATTTGTATTCATAGCTTTATGAGTTTATAATTAATAATCAATAATGGTAGTACTGTTTATAATATTTGAATCATTAAGGATGTGATTAATCATTAATAATCAATACCCCGTCACTAACTATACCATGCATGGAATAAAAATAGTCTTTAAAAGATGATTCAGTATGGAAATCGTTTTTGGTTTTTGGAAACAACAACGATTTATTTCCTTCTCATTATTTACTTTCTGTAATTGGCAATAAACACTCGGTGATAAAATCCACGATGCTCTACGTATTCGAAACCACAGTAGCAACATTTTTCTTATTTAGATGAACTGTTATATATGACCGTCTCAACTTTCACAATATTTGTTTTCCTTCAAAACATGAATAAAACATTATTTCTCTTTCAAGTTGCTTTTTTTTATTTCAATTAATGATGAATTTATTTCTGGTATTTTATCCCCAGAGTACACTAGAGTATTAGTTGGTTGATTTTCATTCAAAACATTGACATACATTAAAGGGAAGGGTTTGCGAATGAAGTTTATCGACCATCAATTCTTTATGAATATTTGCTCTTTGCTTTTATTTTTCATTCAAAGCATTGATACATTAAAGAAAAAAAGATTTATTGAATATAAAAAAACTCTATAAAAACTTTTAAATCTGATTTTTTATTAATGGTAGGACTTGTTTCTTTATTATATTTAATCCTTTTTATGTATTATTGTATACAATAGAGTTATGAATTTTGAGTTATATTCTAGAGTTATGAATTTTGTAAATTCATATTGCGCTCAATATCGTTTTTAGAAAGTGTCCTGAGTGTTATTTTTTTTTATTTATATTTCCATTTATATTTTCCGTTTTTCAAAGTAATACTGAATAATTGTATGAAACAAATGTATTTTTGTGAGGTTCACTTCTAAAAATGTAATAAATGCGAAATTCTTCGCCATTTCATTCAGCCAAGGCCACTTTTCTATCTCTATCTGCTTTTAATATGGATTACAATTTCTTTATTTAGTGTTTCATTTAATTTGCCAGATATTATTAAATTAAATACTAAATCAAAGTACAATACTAAATACTAAATCAAAGGCTCTTTTCGTAATTTAAACAATATTCGAAATTACTTAAGCATTTTTGAAGAATTGGTTGGAATTTTTATTATCGTTTTATTTTACCATTATCTTGGAGTTCATCTCCCTTGGGTACGGAATGAAGTTGAAGATTTCTTTGTCACAGCATATAAAGCAAGTCTCTGCTGTTGTCGAAATATAAAAAGCGAAAGGCTTTGTATTTTTCATTAGATTTTTTATAGTAATTTAAAAGTTCAAAATTCGACTAATTCGACTAATTTTCTAATTTTTTTTCGCTTCCGATTTCTTTTGGTTTCTGTTGCTTCACTTGGAGTTCATGATTTTAAGGTTCACATTTGCTCAAAGTTATTTTCTCTTCAATTTTCCCAATTTTTACAAGTTTGAAAGTATTCTAAATGATGTTTTTTTCATATCACTTTCCTTAATATTTTTTAAATTTTGTTAAATATCGGTACTCTTCCCAATATCGCCTAATTCTTTTACTACTCACCTTAAATCCTCTTATGGCATTCGTAAGATACTATATCGTTTTAAAAGTCTTAAATTTTCTTTTTCTTCAGATGCAGCAGTAATGAGAATTTAATATTTTACTTGAATTAGTATTTTTTTATTGACAATAATTACTAAAATTGTTTAGGAATTCTTGGGAAGTTATCGAAAGATGGAAGGTGGCTTTAGCGTGAAATAATGTGATAATATTTCTATAATATTGAAGCTCATAGATTATAGTTACACACTCATAAATTGTAATCATAGTTACCTTTCATCATGTTTCTTTTATTTCAAGGGAGCAGACTACATTAAAAAATAGATAGTATATATTAATGAAAATGCCAGAAACCAAAACGCTTATATATATATATATATATATATATATATATATATATATATATATATATATATATATATATATATATATATATATATATATATATATATATATATATATATATATATATATATATATATATATATATATATATATATATATATATGGGGCACGGCAGTGCCCCCGCGAAGTCGAGCAAAAACAAGCGGGATGGCCGTACCATCCTTTTCTCGAAGCATTCCAGGCCATTTTCGACTCCCTATAACTTTGTTATATACAAAACTAGAAGCCTGAATTTTCAGTAACCAAGCAGTCATTATACAAACACGGTATATTTCAATTTTCATTAAATTTGAACCATTAATTTAACTAGTCAAAGTTTGTGAATTTTGTCACTTGTCACTTACTGATTGACTGACTGTCTGCCCGATCATCAAAACTCTAAGGCACTTCTAGCAGACATAGAAGCTTCAAATTTAGAATACAATTAGTGTTTAGTGTATAAATCAAGGAAAAATTAAAATCTACGTGTAATAATGGACGGATCGATAAATTTCTAAGTTTCGAGCATTATCCATTTTGTCGGCAAATTCGTCGCCAAATGGTCATCAAATTTATCGTCAAGCTCTGGGATCACTTGCTCTGCATCCGACAGCATCCAATACAGATTACTGTAAAACGGTCTTCTGTATGATGACACTATTCGCACAGGGAAGCAAAATTACAGGTTTGTAACAATATCTAATTTGAAATAATTCAATTTGAAGCTGTGGAAGCTGCAAACGCAATGGGTGTTTTTAGAGAATCAATCTGGTAGAAGAAAAGCAAACTGATCTTCAAAGTATGATATGTATAGCCTATACTATAACTATACACAAAAGTCAGGGCCTAGGTCTAAATTATGCACTGATGGATATCGGTTCCGCAGTATTCACATCCGGTCACGCTTACATGGCACTTTCGAGAGTTACAAGTCTGGAGGGCTTATATCTAATTAATGTCGACTTTGGAAATATTAAAGTGCAGGAATCCCTAATTTGTGAATACAATAGATTAAGAAGCATTTACCGTCCAGACTTGTGAAAAATTGTAACATCAAAGCTTACTAGAAAAACCCATAGAGACAGGGTGTGGGCTTTGAGAAAAACTGTAGCTGAAGCTCAAGAAGTAGTACCAGAAAAGAAAAAGAGGAAGTATGCATACAAAACTAAAAAAAGGATTATCTACAAAAAGAAAGGATATGCCATCAAAAACATAACTTGTAAAAAAAACCAAGTCTCGCAACTCTATCGTAAAAAGTTGTGAGTCCATGTAATTCCAAGTCTGTCAATTTATTCAGTGCCTATTAAGGGTCCTTCTGTCGTAAGTTATTACATAATTAGCCAGCCTAACAACATCTTATAGTGACCATGTACTAAAAATCTTTTATGGTTTAAATAAATAGATTGACTTGGCAATCGCACTAAACAATTTAATTTAATATAATATGTTAATGTAATCTAATTTAATGTAAAGATACATTGTGTTTTCATGCGATAGCCAAGTCAATCTATTTATTTAAACCATAAAAGATTTTTAATATTGATATGGTCACTATAAGATGCTGTCAGGTTAGCTCATTACGTAATGACTTAAGACAGAAGGACCCTTAAGTAGGCACTGAATAAATTGACCGACTTGGAATTACATGGATCTCACAACTTTTTACGATAGAGTTGCGAGACTTGGCTTTTTTTACAAGTTATGTTTTTGATGGCATATATATATATATATATATATATATATATATATATATATATATATATATATATATATATATATATATATATATATATATATATATATAAGAAATGCTGGACAATGTCTTGCAGGTGCTCTAGCGTCACCATCTCGTGTATTAAAATTTATTATTCTATTCAAGTCAACGTATCGCGTATAGATTTCATTGAAAACATATAAATAACTTAACGTAATCATATCAACAGTAATAATAATATTAATAAAAACTAAGATTCTCTAATTAATAATAAGATAAATATTACAAAAAATATATGTTAACAATTAAAATTCATATCGATGTTTACGAAAAATCTTGTGGTGATAAAAAAAAAGAATCATTTCACATGAAATGAATCAAATATAAATTGGAGCCTTAAAAGATTTCGAAAATTACTGATTTAGGGAAGAAAGCTAATCAAAACCCCCATCATCGTAACTAATATCCACTTTTTTCAACATCATTTTTTTCAAGCTTTAAATATGTCGGAATTTACGTAATTACCCGCATTATCAATGATTTTAAGCTGTGACAATTAATTACGAATATAATGATCATACGGCAAATTCGGGTAGTAAATGACATTTACTTTTTTATGTATCCTCCCCCCCCCCTCTCCAATACAACTCCGAACTTTTACAATACGTGATGAATTATTAAAGCTGCTCGATTCCATAACGAACACATGTCACTGAAGCTCCCCCCCCCAAGCGATTAGGTCTCCTCTTTTCCTCCCCTTTCCGCTTCTGATGGGATTAAATAATCATTTGACACTGTTCCAGCAGCAGTTAAAGAAGTGTCATTATTAATGAAGCATAATTTATAATCGAAAGTATTCCTCATGATAGCAATTAGCAATCTGATTTGTCTAATGGTTAAAGCGGGAGCAAAACGCTTAATCTGTGAAAAATAAAAATACTTTATTTACTTCTCAGCATCGCTTATTTTAGCTTAAATATTTGAAAAGGTCATTTTAACCGATTAACTAACTTTATTAACATTTCATTAAAAAATGAGCTGATAGAGAGGAAAATGCATTTGAAAGTTACTTTTTTTTATAATTTAAAAACTAAAGGATGAGATAGCCAAAACTAATTGTTTGAGAAACCGGAGGAGTCATCGTCGTTTTTATATAGAAACATGACCAAATATTAAATAAATTCATTGAATATTAAGATATTGGCTTCGCATGTGATGGATGAATTTGAATAATTAATACAAAATCAGATTTCTAACAAAATAATTTTTATTATTTAAAGGTTTAGTAAAATGTTTTATTTCTAAGACTATTTCTTCATTTCTAAAGGCTTCATATGTTTATTTATTTATTTATTTTATTCGCAAATCCGCCATAAGTTTATCTAGATTCTACATTTTGGATATTCATTTTCAATTACACCATTCTTATTCTTCTTTTCCCGCTCCATCGCTCTGGATACTTTTTAATATTAAAAAATAATCCAAATCTTTATAATTTATCACATTTTACCAATATGCTGTTACTTGTATAGAAATAATGATAAAAAATAGCATAAGATAAAAATGAATATTTCTTGCTATATTCTCAAGAGTTACACTTTCCACAATTCCAGCCATGTTAATCTCGCAGTACGTAGCATTACTGAGGAGTTTACATGTGTAATATTATATTATAAATTTTAGATACGGAAAAATATGTTTTTTGAAACAATTTTTTTCCCATTTTATTCTTCCATTAACCTATGAGTAAAAGTATTTACTCTACTATATCATATAAGTAAAAGAAATTATATCCTTAAGTACAGAATAATGATGAGTTCGAAGGGCATACAGTAAGATCATATAACTTCCATCGATTTCTTGAAAAGTTCCTTAAATATTGTTACGAAATTTCTGGGGTTCGTTTGGATAGTGCGGGTTATATGGTGTGAAGCACGCTCAATCACCAGGCGACAGTAAAAAATAAAAACAACGACGTTTATTTACACGAAGATACACAGGACAGCACAAAGACGACAACTATATGCAGCACAGAAGACGATTATCTTCAGCCGAGACGTGCAGCATACAAAACAGCATGAACAGCAGCATACAATAAACTCTACTGCAGACAGTAGCACACAGCTTAGTTCAGCACTAGCCTCACTTAATCGCTGCTCCACTTACCTCTGGAAGGCCAGTTCTTTACTCTCGATTCCGACTACTCTCCCCTAGCAGCTGCGGCCTCCTCCTTTTATAAGTCCCCAGGAGGCGGGGCTTAGAAGCCTCTCAACCAATCAGGAACGTTCGAGGAGTATCTTGGTTCCTACTGGACGGGCCTGGAAAATTCTCGATGTTTCGGGTATAATCTATTTTGGCGCCAAATTCGCCAAATTCGTCTCTAAATGGTCGCCAAATTTGTCGCAAAGCTCCGGGAACCTCCGACGCGACACCGGACTCCGTCCAATACCGATGACTGTAAAACATTCTTTCCGATTGTGGAACCAACTATGCTGGGAAGCAGTATTACAGATTCGTAACAATATATTAAGAATCTTATATCCCACCGGTGGCTCAGCGATGTGTGGCCTGGTGGATAGAATGACTGAGCATTCCTCTGCTTTTTGCTGGTCTTCGAATCGCGTCTGTAAACCGAGGAATGGTTCCATTTTTTTTTTTTTTTGATAATATTATTCTACATACCATTTTAACGGTTACTCTAAATTTTCCAGTTCTTATACATCAAAAATAATATTTTATACATCAAAAATAATATTTTATACATCAAAAATAATATTTTATACATCAAAAATAATATTTTTCTTCATAATATCTATACATTTCATTAACATTTTAGGTGCCAAGATCTTGCAGATGCACAGAAAACATTTCTATTCTTAGCCTTGCGCTTTTTGACTAGATACCTATTATTTTTGAAACTAGGAATTGTTAAACATATTAAGAATCTTTGATCTCACCGGCGGTGGAGAGATGTGTGGTGTGGTGGATAAAACAATCGATGGTTTTGTTCTTTTTGCTTGTCCTCGGTTCGAGTCTCTAAAACGAGTAAGCCTTTTGTATATTTTCCTTCTTTTTAAAATTTATTTTTAATATTATTCTTCATTCTATTTCAACAGTACAATGAATTTTTCCAAATCTTATACATCACAAATAGAATTTTTCTTTAAAATATCTACACATTTAATAAAAATTTTAGGTGTCAAGATCTTGAACTTGCCCTGCAATCATTTCTATTCTTAGCATTGTGGTTTTCCACCAGATTCCCATTATTTTTGTAACTAGGAATGTTTAAAGAATGCACGCTAGTCCTCAATTAGTAACTCTAATTTTCTAACGAAACTCCTCTTACGATATGATTCCTATTTGACTTTGAGCCCTTAATTCCTTTTATTCTATTGAATCTCCTGATTGTCGTAGTGAAATTCTCGGTACATATACAGAGTATTCCAAAATATATATAATGCTTAAAATATATCTATAGTCAATTATTAACACAAATGCATGTTTTTTTTATGTCCAGATAACAGATGCAAACCTAGAAATTATCAAAGGTTTTCAAATTATAGATTGTTATTATCCAGGTACGAAGCACAACTGTAAATTTTGGAAATGCAGACATTATTTGACTTATCGTTTAATATTTGAATTAAGCATTTTAATTGTTATATATAACTGTTATTATTATATATAATATAAGGTTATATATAACTTCGCAGCAACGGTATAAAAATATTCATTTGATTATTTATCTGATTGTAATAGTAATGAAAAAAAGCCTTTGTGCGTCTGCTGTAGTAATTTGACAGTATATCTGACTATAAATGCTATCCAATATAGTAATCGCAGCTGAAGTAATTTAATACAAAAGCTATCAGTAGAATTAATAAAATACAAGCGAAAACATCTATATGAAATTTTAGAAGTTATTAAGGTCTATTTCACATAAAAATGAATTGTAAATGGAATATATGAAGTTATTAAGGCCTACCTCCAACAGTTCTAAAAATAAGGTGTGACTTTATTTATGCCTACTTATTGTCGATGGGAATTATTACTGTAATTTATTCTATTATAGAAAAGAGAGTGTAAAGAAGATATCATGCATACGCGAGAAAATAATTTGTCTTTTCACGAGAATATATTTATGAGCTCTCGGCTGTTTTCTGTTCTTGCAGCAGAAATTCACACTGTGTCATACAAATTCACATGAATTATTAATACAAAAGTTCAGGCGTTTTATGTAATCTTTGATATGGTTTCTCCTTGCAAGTCACATGAGAATTCACTTATTTTTAGTATTATACTGCGTATCTGTGTTTGGAGACTAGGATAGAACTCCATAATTTCTCATTATGAAGTAAAGAATCTGCTAAGAAGTACTCGAAAAAACTTCTCATTATGCATTTATGCCTTAAAAATGTCAGTGTACATTATAACTGGGCATCATGGCGAGAATAATTTTTCAGATTTGAAGACGAAAATTTTATGGCCAAGAAAAATCCATTATCATCCATTTGTATAGAGATTTTTTTTTCTCACATCATGTCAGAGGTCCACAAACGAGCCTTCCTTGCAATTTTAAGTTGATCATAGCTGAAACAATTCTATATTCACTTCCATTTTTTGCATAACACAAGCCTTTATTTGATATGCAAATTATTAAATTTACATTTCATCTGTATCATTTGCAGCAATTCTAACTCCATTTCAAACAACATCTCTCATTCTGCTGAATAAAGAACGTTCTTTTTCTTATTTTTCTTTAATATTGCCATGTAATTTTTACGCCCGCAGGTTCTGGAGGAATGCATATCTGCAGGATTATTTAAAAAGAAAGAACAGACTTAAGAACATATTTATAATAATCTGTAACAGAGACACATGTGATACACAAATGGATAAAGCAAAATCATTAAATAAAGTTTTAGAGACAAGCAACATACGTTTTTAATGAGGAAAGAAATATCACTGGATAGAATTTTATTCTGTGCATTCAGTATGAATTCAATTTCTTATGTGCTAACATCGAATTAAAAGTATATTTCTTGTCACACGTAAAGTAACCGATTCCTGGTTAATGAATTAACTGTTGTAAAAATTCGATTTTGCAGACCTCGAAGAATTTTAAAGACGAAAGTGTTAAACACAAACCAAAAATCTAAAGTCTAAGTCAAAAATCTAATCCAAGTCTAAAATCTCTTCTTTACTTTGATTGTGAATTTCCTATGATTATGCATTCTGGGATAAAATTTCATCACTCTTGGGATTTATTAATGTTCTTTTACATAGAAATTCAACAACATTTTAAATATTTCAAGCCATTTTTGCCTAAATTTATTCATATTATTGTTCAATTAATTATATTTTTATATATCTCGAGGTTTATGTGGACCACAATTCTCTAATTTTTTGGTTCTAAATCATATATCATGCCAGAATATCATGCAACTATTACACGGAAATTAATCATAAGATTCACACACACACACACACACACACACACACACACAAAAAAAAAAAAACGTACAAAAGTTCTGCACAATATGTTCCAAATTTCATACATGTTTTACATAGATATAGTATTGGTACTGCATATAAGCACCAATAAACGAGTACTATAATCCCTAAACTCACTCTCTGACCTGCAGAAAGAGAATGATAAAATCTTCGAACTGATCCAATGGAGATCTTATAAACTTTTACTATAATTTAGGCCGGCGTCCTGGCATAGGGGTAGCGCGTCTTCCCCGTGATCTGGGCGTCCCGGGTTCGAGTCCCGGTTTGGGCATGGTTGTTCTTCTGTCGTTCTATCTGTGAGATGTGTGAATGTGCCCTCCTGTAAAAAGGGGTTGTGCAAGCGAATGAATGATGCGTGAGTGGCAAAGTCGTACTCTTGGCCCTAGTTGGCGCTGCTATAAAAAATAAGAGACGTTCCCCCTCAGGCTTAAATCGCTGTCTTCGTAACAGCGGGCTTGTCAGTGGCAAGTGCCATAAGAAACAAACAAACAAACTATAATTTAGACTTCAAAAGAATAATTAAAGACAGGATCAATGAATCGGACTATCAAGCTCAACTCAACGCAGTCCACAAAACGTTTAGAAGTGGTCAAACTTTTTGATAAAAGGAATGGGGATTTTTATGATGCAAGAATCACACTAAGCGGAGATTACGAACTTGTTCGTCTTTGGAAAATTCTGACTTTTGAATTGAGAACAGATTATCTTTTGAATTATAGTGTAATTCGAATTACCAAAGAATACATAAAAATGGTCAAATTTGAATGGATGCGAAATATGCATTAATTTTTTATGAGCATGATTTCTATTGGAAGTTAAATATGCATTGATTATTTTTTGTGAGTATTAATTACTTGCTGTAGAATGATAAAATTTTTCCTGCTGCTTAGAACAGGAGGCAAGATCTTTTGATTACAAAATTGATTAGAATTTAGAATTCAAATTTTATTATTATTTAGAACTTTAATTTTAATCATTTATTATTTCTTTATTATTATTATTATTATTATTTTATTTTTTTATTATATTATTATTTTAATTATTATTCATTTTGAATTATTATGTTATTAAAGTTTATTATATCTGATATAATTAAAATTTGTATTTAAAATCGTACAATTATTTGATTTATTTACTTTTAAAATTTCGTTTTTGATTTAATGATTATAAAAATATCTGTATGATGATCATATTGTACAACTTTCATTAATAAGAGAGAAGAGCATAGAGGAAAAGCTTTTGTACTGTCATGTTTAATACTTGAGCATAAATTCAAATAAAGAGGCCAATACTAAGAAATCTACAGAGAAAGAAATAAAAAGATAAGACCTTTTCGAATAGTAAGAAAATGTTAAAAACACTTTTGAAATAAAATTCACTAAATTTCTCTTAAGAATCACAAAGCGAAAAGAAAAAAATGCCGGCCTTCAAAATAAAACGAAGCAAAAAAATATTATTAATTTTTTTCAACGAGTTAGGAGTTACAAGAATTTTTTATTTTAAAAGAGTATATCCTTGTATTAAATTTAACTACTTATTTTTTCATTTTTTTTCAGAGTGAAACGCATTATATCCATAGGAAAATGAAAGTAAAAAAGGAAATATAACTTAATTAAATCCGTTAACTAAGCAGGCTTGAAAAAAATATGCTGTTATACCATTCTACGGAATATATATATATTGAAAGCAATTGTTTCCTTAAAATAAAATGGATAAGCAAAAATAATAATAAATAATAAAATAATCAAAAATAAATCGATAATCAATAATAATAAATAAATAAATAAAATAAATAACAAAATAATAATAATCTTATTAAATAAATAAATAAAATAAATAACAAAATAATAATAATCTTATTAAATAAATAAATAAAATAAATAACAAAATAATAATAATCTTATTAAATAAATAAATAAAATAAATAACAAAATAATAATAATCTTATTAAATAGATAACAAAAATAAAAAACTTTGATTCGTGTAAATTGCATTAGTAAAAAAAATTCTATTAGATAAGCTTCTGCACCACTTTTGTTCTGTTCTTTTTTTTTAACCCACTTTAATTCCTGCAAGCATGTTTCTTCCATTATCAAAGAAAGTAATAAAAATTCAGAATATTTTTTTTAACCGGCCTCCTTTTGAAATATTTTGTAAACTAACTGATTTTTTATTCGTAAAAGTAATTTTTTAAAAAATTCCTAAAACTCCGATTATAATTTACAGAAAGTTTTGTTTTAAAAAAAATTCAGATAATACTTTCAATCAGAGCTTTTGTGAAAATATCATTTTTTTATCATTGATATGCTCCTGCTGTTCGCATTAATTTATTCAAGTTTATCTGAAGCTTATGACTGACAATTTTTTTGGTGCAAATTAGATATCTTCATTTATGGTTTTAAAAAGTTTTAATACAAATGTATTAAAAGTATCGATAACTGAACCCATTAAATAAAAGAGAACATATTAGGATGGGCCAAATGAAATATATTTTCTTGTCGCTATACTACTGAAAAGTCACTAAAAAATATTGAATAAAATGCAGAAAAATTAATAAAATGCATGTTTTCTTTTTCACCTATACGAGGCTTGAAATCAATTTGTTTCCTTTAACTTTTCAAATTTTCAAATTTCTTTGTATCTATTTGTTAAAACTTTAGTTATTACGTAATCAGTTCATATAAAAGTATCATTTTATTTTATCAAAATCGTTCTTTAACTCATGCGCATACTTTATCTAAAATTGATTAATAATACATGAAATTGTTTTGTTAATTAATTTTCAATCATTACAACGTCATAATCTTCATGAATCATTTTTATCTTATTCATTCAATTAAATTCTATATATATTCATTGCAATATGCTATTAGAATTCAATTTCAACTTTTAAAAAATCAATATCATTTTTTTTTTTACTTTCTTGCATACGAAATAAAGAGAAATTATTGTAATCGTAAAAAAATTCCAACCTCAGATTTTGATGAATCCTCATGTTTCATTACTTCCAGTTCAAAAATCAATTTATGGCAGTATGTCTTATACTGTTTATCTGTTTGCTTGTGAACATAATAATTCAAACTTTCGTTGAGCTAGATGGATGACTGCTGGTATGTGGACTTATGACACATTTGAACGAAATCCATTCTCGGGAAGGTTCTCTGTTTGGCTACTCGAGTAAGAAGAAACTCGGCAAATACAAAACCCAAAATGCTTTTCAGGTAACGTTTGTACAGAGGTTTAAAGTATCAAATTTTGAACCTAATCTGTCAAAGAACTGACTACCTGTCGATTTACGCCTTCGTGCGTGTATAATTTTAATGAATAAAACAAAGATTTAATAAAATTTTGTGTTTACGGACTAGAACTATAATTCTGTATCAAATTTGGTTTAATTGGTCATCTAAAAGGCGCCATCTAAAATACGTATTTGCACGGTAGATTAGAAAAAATTGGTAGATTCATGCCAGAGATGTAGTCTTCATAACTATTGTCCCAATGACATGCGAGGAATTCTCGGTGTTACCCAAAGTTCATAATTTTTTGTTGAGGGAGGGGTACAACGTAGTTATAGGAAGGATGGGGAAAGTTTCTTAGAGACTACTCATGCCATTTTTTAACATAAAAAATCGCAACACGTAGTTCTGAAATTAATATATTATTTTTTAGGGACGAACAAATAGCATATGATAAAAAAATGATAACAAATTCATACATTTTTATAAATGCGCTCGCTTAATTTTTTAAAATTAGATTTTAATTTCTTAAAATTTTTCTTGGAATATCCCTTTTCATTATTAAAATTATAGAAAACCAGCAAATGTTCCCCGTTTTTTACTTCTTTTAAACCCCATGTTTGAGCTGAATACATCAGTCAATTTTATTATTATTTTTCTTTTTTTTCCCTCCTCAACGCGATAGTATTTTAAAGTGCCTCAAGTTTCTCTCTGGATCTATTCTTATTCATAGTAAAAAAAATTTGAAGCTGTAATTAATTATTCAACTCAATTTAATATTCTTTTAATTTTATTATTCTTTCAATTTAATATTAATTTGCGCCTAGCTATTTCATAAAACTTGTAAGGAAATTAGTTTTTTTATAATGATTGTTACAAAGTCGATATTTTCTTTTAATTCTCATAAATAGGGATGACGAATAGAGCGGTTATTGCGTAACCAATATCAAAAAGTCACAAATACAAGTGATCAATACTTTTCAAAGAGGGGTGTGATTCAAATCCTTCATACGATCTTACTGATGATATTTCGATTACAGGTTTTGGATTACGATAGAAAATAACAATCGATACGCTATCACTGAAATTTGCCGGAGAAGTGACTTCACTGGAAAGTAGCAATCGATACGATCTGCCCAATGGAAGCTCTCGAAAGAAATCTGTGATTGGATTGAAAAGTGAACGGACCGGTTATTGGAATTATCGTATCGTATCATTGAATTGCATATCACTGAAATTTATCGGAGCGGTGATTCATCGGAAAATGCGAGGCTTCACTGGAAAGTGCGAAGTCACCGATCCACTCTACGGGAGTGACCGATATTCGTATTTGATGATGCACTATTCCATATAGATCATTTTTAATTGCTCGTGACATGATTGACTTTGATTACATGTACTTTGTTTACTGCTGGCGCCATCTATTGGTAGAATATAGGACTAAAGTAAACATTTTAAAGAAATGACATATATTTTTAGCTCATCTTTTCCAGAAAATGGTTCACTCTAATAAATAAATTAAATAAATAGTTTTGAGAAAAAAAATAAGAAGTAAGCTGAAACAGATAAATGAATTCAATCACACGTTAATTAAATTAGTAAATTAAGTATTCATTACAATTAATAAATTTTATATTTAATATTAAGTAATAATTTTTAATTAATAATATGATTGAAATAACAGATATTTGGAACGCATATTTAAAAATAACAATAGAAATATTATTTGTTATTCAAAAAATCGTGGATTATGCATCTCTACTCATAAATGAGTGAAAAAATTAGTGACAGTGATTAAAAACCTTAGCAAACTTAATTATATACTGAAAAACATACCATTAACTGAAAAAAATAATATTTAGCGAAATCCACCGAGTCATTAAGCTAGTACAATTGTGGTTTTATCATAGAAAATACTGAAATAAATATCCAAAGTACAAAGTATATATTATAGTAGTATATATATTGTTATATATTATAATTAGTAAAAGAAAATAGGAAACTCTATAATCCTAAATTCTATGAATAAAAACGGAATTGTTTCATGAAACACATTCTAAGACTTGTCTGTAATAATTGAATTTTTAATGAAATGTAAATAATTCAATTGCACTCGAATTTTTTTTGTAATATGCGAATGCAATTCTTGATTGAAGAAAAAAAAACAGGTATTGGCATAGGAAATTTGCGCAAAAACTCTTTAATAGATTTTGATGAATATGATTTGCCAGCACTATAAGAAATTTTATTTATTTAATTCTTACTAAGATGTCTTTGATTTTGGCTAATTATATAGACATAAATTTAAAATTTCGGTTTTGATAAAATTGTCTAAACACTGCTTCATTTCGGTTCTTGGAATCGAGGAGAAAATATGTATGGAGGGGAAATACTCTTTGATAATGGAAGGAAAACTTCGATGAGGCAGCATTGTTATGTTTAACTTTCACGATTGCATCTCAGAAAATATAATTAAAACGGAAAATGTATTGAAGTTTCGAAAGTATTTCTAACAAGCAGTATATACAACGTACCTCCTTCCAAAGAACGGATGCAAACTGTCTGCAGTTTACAGTTTTCTAGAAATCGGAGATATTTGGAACTAGAGTTAATGTCTGTCGTTGAATTACTTGTGATACTAAAACATTGCGAAAGTTTTGAGAGCGGAGATATTTGAGTAATTCTAGTCGGGGAGTTCTGAGAATCTTAGAAAAGATTTATGAAGTACTTTTTTAAAATCATATCATTATATTTAGATTATAAAATTGAAAATTAATTAAGGCATCTAATAGAAGTTATTTTTCATAATATTTTGATTATTTTAAATTAGTGTATAAACTATCATGAATAGCTATTCTTTAATATTTTATTATGAAACATTTGTAAATGAACGAAAGTCATCTTCAAAAAATTTGTTTTGGTTATGATAGCTGTTAATTTTTGTCTTATTTTAGCTCCTTAAATCAAGGGAAATCAAATATTTGTTTTTAAAGTTACTTTTTAAGGAATTTTGAACCGCTTATAATATTCCTGGATTAAGATATTTTTCTTAGCTATTATATAATTGAATAATACTCCATTTTGAAATTAACATTCTAAAAAGTTTTCTTCTTTATTTTAAAAGGTATTTATAGAAAATAAAGAAATTAAATATTACATATTTGTAACTAACGATAACAGTCTCCCTAAAACTTTCTCACATATTCACTAATGAAGTTGTTATTTCCATAACAATTGTAGCTGCAGGATCAGATACCGAATTGCATGTATATAATTGCTGAAATTTCGAGGCATTGATGTTATACGCATTTAAATTACAGCATAATGACAGTTAATCCCTTTACAGATTTGAATCCAATTTTAGATATTGAACTAGTGTACCAAATTTCATTCATCTAGCTCTCTTCATTTTGTATTTATGAAGTGATACTGGGGCAGCCGGACAATTAAAGTTCCTCGAAACATATTTCACTAATATTTAATAAACATCTTCTAATTTGGTGTTAAGTGTGAATACCAAATTTCATCACTTTATCTCAAAGCGTTTTTGATTTATCATGTATACTGAAAGATAGACATATTTCCAAAAATATTTTTTTCGGACTTGTCTTTGTACATATTATTTAAGAAAAAATAAATATATATAGATTGTTTCACTGATTTTTTTGTGTTCATTTCCTGATATGCTAAAGGTTTAAATTATCTGGAGTTATTCACGATGAAAATATAATGCTTTAATATTTTCAGAATTTCATTACTAAAATGTAATTTTTGAAATAAATTTTCATTTCAAATTAAAAATTCCTTCTTGTAAAGAATTTCAATAAAAAAAAATGACCATAAGTTCCATAGTATTTAGAATAATGAATTATGATTTGTATTTAAAATGTTCTTAATGGAAAATTTTATAAAAATGCCTTTTTTAGTTCACTAAAATATAGAAAATTATTTATCTTTCAAAACCCTGTAAGTTACAGCAAAGTTTACAAAGATACAATACTAAAAGCAATATTACAATGAAAATAAGACGCTAAGACCATCTTAACCTCTTTGAACCTCAAGTAATCTTTAAAAATTATAATGTGAATAAATTATTTTTCAAAACGTTTTCAGCACTCAGATGCACCACAAACTTTTACAATCATTGCCTTAACCTCTACAAATTTCATATTTTTAAATTTAAAAATGTATTTTTTTAAAGTTTAATATTTTTTCTTATTTTTCAGTATAAAGAAAGTATTCTTTTCTTTTTGTTAGCTTTTTCTTTAACTATTATAATTATTTACTTTAGTTAAGCTTCTTCTAGCAATTTATATTGCATATTTCATATTTTCTCAAGTTCGGTTCTAGATAAATTCATGAAACCTAATAGGTTTAAAAAAAATCCTGATATGTTGATAAGGAAAAACTGATTGTTCTGATTTTTAGTTATAATGTCAAATTTGATATAATTTTTCTTGTTCTGTTTTTAAACAAATAAATTTATACCTCTAAACTGTGTAATATAAAAGCAATTTTTCCCCTTGGAAATATGCTAAGCTTCCTAACAGGAATCCATTAATCAAACAAATTCAAATCCATTTTAATAATCTCTGAATCAAGAAGTGTTTATTTCTAGAATTATTAGAAATAAAACTATTCACCCTCACATGGTATAAAATAATTTGGCTATTAAGAATTTATTCAGCTTCCCGCTTACTGAAGAACTACATTACTGGAAGCAATCTACTTGTCGAATGACAAAGACCAGATAGCAGAAGTTCTGCCACATTTCGGATAGTTTGTTATTTTACTCTCTAGAGTCGGAAATGAAGAAATATTTGCAGAGAAGAAATAGTTGTCGGACTTTCAATCGGATAAAGTGAAGACAGAAAAGAAATGCTGGACTGTATGTCGTCTTTCATTACTGTAGTGGATGCGAAATATATTCCTGAAAGGATTTCTTTCGACATGCTAGAATTATGAGATTAGTAAAAGAAATAAAACATAAAAATATTATCTGAAATTTGCTTTCGTGATCTGAATTATAAGAATTCATTCTAAAATCATACTAAATTATTTATTTTAATCACTCATATTATTCAATTTTACGTTTGATGTTTTGTATCCATTCAGATGAATGGAGATATTCTAAGAAATCTGAAATTATCATGCATTCAATAGATTTGGGTATCACATACCAAAGAGTATCAAATACCCTATTCTCCACTTACTTGAGTTTATTAATGATTATTTTAACACAATTACAAATTTATCTTCATTTTTTTAAAAAAAAATTCTCTTCTTTATTGAAATTCGTTTAAGTACTATTGTGAAACAAAAGAACGAATGATAAAGAAAAGATCTTGCAATCTTGGAACTAAAATTGCAATGCTAAGTAAAATTTTTGCTTGAAATTTTGGTTTGGAAAGATCGTAATAAACGTGTCCAAAATACGAGTACATACTCGATTTTCTTTTTTGTGTGTGTGCTAACCACATGCCAACAATTAACCGCCAAAGATTGTCAGCTAGATTCCTTCCAAATACCTATATTTGATTCTTTAAATCGAGGTATTTAATATATGTAGTAATAATTTTCTTTACTAAATTGTGAAACACACAACTTTCATATCTGGGACTCTGAAACTAAAAATCTCCACATTCCTAGCATTTGCGACCTTGTCCATAGTACACAATTTTATGCAGGTTTGGGATAGGAAATAAAAATTATATTAGAGAGTACACGTGAAAGTTTTGAATGTGTTAGGAATAAAACATTACAAATAGAGTTAAAATGATATGTAAAGCAAGAGAAAAGGCATTTCTGGGATGATTAAGCAAAAAGTAAAAACAACAAATTTTGTCAAAGAAATAAAAAAGTCAAACATTTTGCTACTTTTATTTTCTACTTGCGATGAAAATGCCGGTGCATATGAAAGTGAACTTCATGTAACAATACATTTATTTCTACAATCTCACTCTAATTCGTTAACAAATAATCCCTTGTTACAGCCTTTCTGAGCATTTGCGGCCCGATGATCTATTGTAAAAATGTTTTGTTTCTATATGCCTGATCTTCCTTTAGTTTTATTGTAGAAGCACTCTGTATATTATAATGATTTGAAAAGGTTATGGATTAATTAAATTTATTAATCATCAAACGTTTTTTTTAATTTATTAATCATCAAAGTTAGTTAAAGTAGTTTGATTGGTATAATTGATAAAATTATACAAAATTAATTATAAAAAGTCGTTAAATTATATATATATATATATATATATTATTTAAAATAACATATGTTTCAATTATGGTATATCATTTTATATTGTATTTTATCACTCTACTGATAATAAAATAGTGATTATTAAATAATAATTATTATTAATCATATTAATTGCTTGACTATATCATTAATAAAACTTACATATCAAGAATTTTCCAAAGTTATGGATTTATTTCCCAGTTTTTACTAATGCTTTCAATCAGATGAAATTGAACTTTTATAAATATTTCCAAGTACCATTAAAACATGTAACATAAGAATTCTATTTCTAAAATTCAAGCAATAAAAACATTGATTCATTAAAACCAACTTTACTTCCGCTAACATATATTCTTAACACATGACCGCCAACATAAAAAATAAGTTATTTTCTTCCATAGAATTGTGAAAAAAGCCACATTTTTATTTTCAGAACAATGATTTATAAGATAATACCTTTATAATAAGACGTGAATATGATATCTTGTTCTTCTTACATCTACCATGCAACCCTAGATTTCGGGTAAGTGGCGTTCCATCAACCACATTTTGACTTAAAATATATTCAAAAGGAGAACTTGCATCAAGGAATCCTCGGAGCCATTACAAAGAGTAAGATCGTCGCATCGTTGGAGAATAGCTTTCGTTAGAGGCCAATCCACGGATACGCCATCCTCTGGGGTTATGATTTCTTTATTCCTTCTTTCTTTCTCTGCGTTGGCCCTCATTTTAAATTTAGCAGATAAGAAATAGAAAAAAAATAACAGCACTTTAGCGCTTTTACAGAACATCCAATTCGGAAAAACCAAAACACAATTGTGATCTGTTTTTTTCGCGGATATGTAGAGTTTTATTTTGGAGAATTCTTTTTCCCCCACAAGGGAAAATTTTTTTGCGTTGCTTCCTGGATCGGTTAGGGATCTTTTTCTCTTTTTAAAAGCATCTGAAATTCTGCAAATAAAGACACAACTTAATATAAGTTAGGACTTTTTAGTTAATTGCTTTTTAACTCTATAAAGCTAATATTTCCTCCAATTTTTTCAGATTCTTTTTGCACTTGAATTGTAAATATGTTTACTAAACGAGACAGACCTCTTTCCTTACAAGAACCATCATGATTGAGACAACATTTTCCGATTTTAGTTTAATGTGACGAAGTTTATGAGCATATCTAAGCTAAATAAACAATTTAAAACCATAAACCGCTTGCAAAAATTCTGAAAGAGAAATTGTCCTAATAATATTTGAGTTGAAAATGTATAGTAAATAAAGAAATTGCCTTTAACTATTGATTTGAAAACGAAACTGCCATTATATGGAAATTATAAAATGGGAAAACGAAAGCAGAATTAACACAAAATAAAAATAAAATATAAAGAATTTTAAAATAAAATATAAAGAATTATTGAATTTATCATTTTTGGAACATAACCATTTATTATAACTAATTAATTTGATCAAATAACAAAGATTTGTGTTCGATGGCATTTTCATGTTTCTAGCAACAATGATATGTTTGAGTAATTTTCATAAGAAAATGCTTCAATTTAGAAGTTGATATACAAACATCTAATTATAGCATTCTTTGATTGATTGCAAAGGTTTGACAAGAACAGTATGAGACTTTCGTAAAGTAAAAAAAAAAAAAGTATGAAGCTCAAATTGGATATCGAGAAATACAATCCAGCCATATATTTTTGCATTGGTTCACCGTCATATGCTTCGATACTACAATACTATTAATTCTGTTCTGATACGAAGATATCTAATATCAAGAACGAAAAAAAGTGAAGTATGCAGTGCTCTCAATACTTTCATAACTAATATTCTTTTGTTCTCTATACTTAGAAAAAATGCCAATGGCATCTTCGAGAGGCGATTGATCCGAAGAAAGCCGATATTTTTATCAATTTCCATTGCGTTCCATAATGATATACTTCAGTAATATAAAATCATAAAAATGTCTTTTATAAGCAAGATTTTTTTTAAACTTTTCAGAATCTGCTGGTATTTTACTATACGTGTTTAGTGGCATAAATTATTTAAAATTATTTGCGGTTGCATCTTGTGAAATGCGTCTGCTTCCGAATTTCAGTAGGATTTTTTGTTCATTTGAATACATTCTAAATTTCAGGAAACAATTTTAAATGTATTTTCGATCTCATCGAATGTAAAAATTAGGTTGGAATAAGAATTTGCTGTGCTAAGTATAAAAACTAAATCAAATAAAATGTCCGTGCTAATTAAATAATATAAATGAAGACTGTCTGTGTTATTTCAATAAAAAATATTATTTCATTTCAAAAATATAATTTTCAGATTAAATGAAAAATATAGAATATATCATTGTTCCAATATTTTAGTTTTATGGTTACATATTTATAATTCTGCTAGTTGCTTAATTCTCATATATGAAATTGATTTGACCCTTTCTAGGGCCATGGGAAGTATGCTTAATCAATCTTTGCATGAAGTTATGTAGGTTGGAATTAGTTCTGACAAATTTTTCAATAAGACAGAAACTTAGATGCTTCAGTTCCTTATGTCACACAAAATGATGTGTTTTGATTTGTTACTTAATTATTAATTAAACAAATTAATTAATTAATCAAATTAAATTTATTTAATAAGTTAAATTAATCACTTTTCTTAAACTAATCTCAATCCTATAAATATTTTTATATATTGTGATTAGAAAAAAATGGCCTCTTAAAGGGGTTACGAAGTTTCTGTAAGCTTTAAAATGTTGTACCATGAGAGTTTTAAGAATATAATGCTATTGATTTCTTAATTAAAAGATTCAATTTTTGAATATGTCTATTCTTATCTATGCTAAATTAATAACTAAACTTACGGGAGTGGTATCATGGGAACCTTCTCGAATGCTCTACAATAAAGGTTTTAATCCCCTTTAACCTCATAAAATTATGGGCTTTGGGCAAGGTTCCGAATACTTTATATGGCATTAATGAACGATATTTATGAAATACAGATCTTTGGCGTGGATCGAGTCCTTTTTTGCTGAATCTAGCGTACGAATGTGCAATCTTGATGCTGTTTCGACATCAAAATTTGATTCAGAATCTGGTGATGCAGTACTTTCATGATAAACATAAACCATTTCTACCATCTTAAACATCAGATTACTTTACGCCGTGCAAGCTATTATTATGTGGCATTTAGAATGAATAAGTATCATCAAGTCAAAAATAAAAAAAGGCAATATTTATATTTTGATTAGTCGGATGCAATGACAGGAATTCTGTTAATTAAAACAAGTTAATTTTAACAAGTCAAAAATAAAAATAGACAATATTTATGTTATGATTAGTTGAATGGAATGACAGGAATTTTGTTGTAATGAATTGTTTCTGACATTTCCTGTTCATTTTATAATTTTTATATAATTCATAAATTTCAGCATCTAATACATGAAAAAACTGAGAATTTCATAGCAATCTCTGGATTTTAAGAATTTTTGTTATATTCTTTATGATAGTATCAATGAAATAATATAGCCTGCCAAAGAACACTACTTTATTTCCTGGAGTAAAAATTAAAAAAAAAAATGATTAATCGTATTTGTTTTATTTGAATTAGATTTATTTTCTGCATATTAATTATAAAAAAATTGCAAATGTAGAAATAAAATTACTAAACAAATGAATTTCATATACTAATTACACATTATTGTTTAAGGCTCCATCTAGCAATTTGCACATTTTTTTACAATTGTTTATTTATGCTTGGGAGGAATTAGAACAAAAATATTTTAAGGCACAAAACAGAAATAGAGTATATTAAAAAATATGTTTGGAGATTTAAGCAGCTCAAACATGAATGTTCTTAGACATATAAGAAAAACCAAGATCTGCATAAATAAAAAAAAAGTACTAGGCATACCATTTGTACAACAAATGAATAATATACAAATTTTGAAGAAAATGAATTTTTGACGATTTTTTTAAATAACATTTACAATATTTTGGAAATATTATGATTTTATATCATCAAAAATGACTTTCAAATTCGATTTTTGAAAATTTTTCTAGCATAGAAATAACTATTTTCTGCATTGTTTTAAATCATTTTATATACTTTAAAAGATATAAAGATTTATTGTATCATTCAGAAAAATGTTGATTTGGCAAATTTGGATTTTGAAGTCAAATTATTCCACTAAAAATTATGTCTACTCTGTGTTTTGCATTTCAATATATAGTAATAAGTATATGTAAAATAACTCAAACGGCAAACAAAGAAATCTTTTTTTAAAATACAAATAATTTATTAAACATATTACTAAGCCAACATCAACTGAAATAAAGAGAAATTAAGGCAATTTTAAATTTGAACTCTCAAAAATGAGTAAAAATTCATTTAGGAGTAGAACGGAAGTCAAACTGCAGAGAGGTGGAAAGTAAGACTCAAAAGAAAACACTTTCGAAAAAGCGACATCTGTTTGGAATGGCTTTGAAATTAAATTTCGTGATTTTTTTCGAAAGCTGCAAAAAGCTCTAAGCAAAGATTTAGACTTCAGGAAGCAGAAAGAAGCCGAATTCTTTCTGGAGTGTGAAAAGTGCACAAAGCGTTCGTTTTGTATTAAAAAGGTAAATGTATCTCGAATTTAATAATTCCTTTGCTATTTTTTTCATCAATTTTTTGAAAAGTTCAAAAAATCTCACTTAGAGTTATCTTGAAGAAAAAAATGAAAAAGAAGGTGCCTAAACTGTTTAATTCGGGATAGCGTTGAATTAAACTTTAAAAAAAATTATTCTGCATGTTTTTTGAAATGCTCTTTCTTTGAAAGAAAAGTGTGGTGGAAACTCACGTATAAGAAACATTCTTTAGAAATTTTTCATTCATGAGGGCTGCGCATAGTAAAGAAGTTGCTCTCTTTGAATTTAAAGTCTCATAATCTTATTTTTTTAAACTTTTTTTTTACTTTTTTCGATATGTTCCTTCTTTTACGAGAAGAAATTAAAAATGTCGGGAGTGCAAAAGACATTTTACTACTGAGTTTGATTATTTTTATCGGTCAAACCATATTTCGTGTCTTGAATTCTTTCCGAAAAATGATATTCTTTTTTTTCGTTGAAACTTTTTACCGATAAGCCGATTACAGATTCTAGAAACTTTTCTTCGAGAAAATGATAGATTATTTTAAAAAATACTTGAAAGAATTTCATTTCCTGACGGTGCATTAATATAATTTTTAAGAATGGCAGATACATTCATTTATATGAGCAAAGTTTTTAAAATCTTATACTCACTAATGACCAATGCGAATTTCAACTTGTTCTAATTTTAATAACCTATTGTTTTAGAATATGTAAAAAGATTGCAAAATTTGGCATAATCTTTATCAATTTATACTCCATAAGTTTTCTGGGTGTAAGAGAGAAACACAAAGTAAAATGGCCCTATGAATATCGAAACATGATGTGAAATCACACTTCTAGAAGAATTTATATTCCTTGCTCCGTTTGATATGTTATTTTCAAGTATTTTCTAAACTACATATTCTAAATAAAGAATGAATTTTATTCTACTCTCAAAAAGGATTCTGCTGCATAAAACATCTTCTTCTGTTTATCTAAAGAATTACACAAGGATCTTTTCTAAATTTTGCCACTAAGTGAAAGACACTTTCTAAATGCAACTTTTATTATTAGTTGATTTTGAAAAAAATGGAAATTATACATTTCTTTTAAACACACATTATTAACTAATTTTAATTTAATAAAAATGATGATCGATGTTTTTTGAAGATAAAAGATAATTTCATTTTATCTAAGCATTATAAAATTGATGCATAATTATTAAAAAGAATAAGAAATACATACATGCCATTTATTATAAATAAGAATTTGCAATTTTATCGAAAGTGTTCGAATCGTTATATTTCTGGCATTGTATCAAAAATTTCCTTGCGTAGGTAGATTCCATTTTGTGTTTAAGTTTAGAACTTGTATGCAAAATAGAGCTTCCGCGGAATGGACTTACAGACCCTCTTCTCTCAAAGCTGGAACTATTCATAATACATACCTTCGACGAATTAAGAAAAGCAAAACTCAAGAATCAGTTTACATGACAAGAATTAGAGATTCTTAATTTCTAAGCGTGGTAGATATAAAAAAAAAAATTTCTAATACTAAACTGTTCATTATAGTGATTGATGCATATAGTATATATATATATATATATATATATATATATATATATATATATATATATATATATATATATATATATATATATATATATATATATATATATATATATATTCATTCTGATGCTGAAATTCACATATATGCCGAATTCATATATATGCTAAAATTCACATTGGTCATTAGTGAGTACAAAATTAAAAAAAACTTTGCTTATATAAATGAATGTATCTGCCATTCTTAAAAATTATATTAATCTATCGTGATGGAATAAGAATTCTTTCAAACGTTTTTTAAAAAGTATTCTCTTATTTGCCCAAAGAAAAGTTTCTAGAATCTGGCTTATCGGTAAAAAGTTTCAACGGAAAAAATATATATATATATCATTTTTCGAAAAGAATTCAAGACGAAATATGGTTTGGCCGCCTAAAATAACCAAACACAGTAGTAAAATGTCTTTTTTACTCCAATATTTTTAATTTCTCCTAATAAAAAAAAAGAAAGCATATCTAAAAAAAAAAAAAAACACTTTGGAAAAAAAGGTGCTGAGAGTTTAAATTCAAAGAGAGCAACTTCTTTACTATGCGTAACCATCGTGAAGGAAAAATTTCTAAAGAATGTTTCTGATGTGTGCGTTTCATCATACTTTTCTTTCAAAGAAAGAGTTTCAAAAAACCTGCAAGATTTTTTTAACGTTTAATTCAACTCTACCCAGAATTAAACAGTTTAGACACCTTCTTTTTTTATTTTTTATTCAAAATAACTCTTGGTGAGATTTTTTTTTTTGAACTTTGCCAAAAAAAAAAAATGATTAAAAAAATGGCAAAGAAATTATTAAATTCTAGATACATTTACCTTTTTAATACAAAATGAACCTTTTGTATGCTTTTCGCACTCCAGAAAGAATTCGACTTCTTTGTGCTTTGCGCAAGTCTAAATCTTTGTTTAGCGCTTTTTGCAAGTTTCGAAAAAAAAATTCGTGAAATTTAATTTCAAAGCCATTCCAAACAGATGTCGCGTTTTTGAAAGTATTTTCTTTTCAGTCTTACTTTCCTCCTATCTGTAGTTTGACTTCTGCTTTTCTCCTAAAAGAGATTTTCAATCATTTTTGGCTATTCGATTTTAAAATTTCCGTAATTTCTCTTTACTTCAGATAATGATGGATGAGTAATATGCTCAATATTACTATATATTCAAAATATTTGTTTTTTTAATTTAAAGATTTCTATATTTGTACATTTGAGTTATTTTAAAGAATCTAATTACTATAAGTTGTATTGCCAAATATAGGACGTAAATAACTTTTAATGGAGTAATTTGATTCCAAAGATCCAATTAGCTAATTCAACCTTTTGCTGAATAATAAAATTAATCTTTATATGGTTTAAAATATATATAAAAAATATATATATATAAAAAATTTTTATAAAAGGCAGAAAATATATATTTCTATGCTAGAAAAGTGTTCAAAAATTTTATTTGAAAATCACATTGTAAAATCATACTACGTGCAAAGTATTATAAATGCTATTTTAAAAATTGTCAAGAATATGTTGATTTCGAAATTCATATATTATCCAATGGTTCTTCATATAATATATCTAATTGTTTTTGTTTATGCAAATCTTGGTTTATTTTCCATGTCTAAGGACATTCATGGTTTAACTGCTTACAGCTCCAGATATATTTTCTTATTATACTCTATTTGTATTATATTTCTTGAAAAATCTATGTTCTACTCCCTCCCAAGCGTATGTACATAATTGCAAATATGTGTAGGGTTCGGGAGGGGTCTTAGACAATAATAACTGTGTAAGTATATCAAATACATTATATTTTATAATTTTATTTCTACATTTGCAAAAATTTTCTTTTCATAAATAATGTGCAGTAAATAAATCCTGATTGAAATAGAATTAAAACGGTTCATCATATTTTATCTCTAATCCAACGAAAAAATTAATGTTTTTGTGAAGTATGTATTATTTCATTGATGCTATCATAAATAATTTTACAAAAATGCTTAAAATTCTTGAGGCTGCTATATGAATTCTCAGTTTCTTCATATATTAGATGCTAAAATTTATGAATTGTACGGAAATTATGAAATCAAAGGCAGCACCAACAGTAGTCCAATAAATACTATATTCCGGCCACTTTGCAAGTTAGGAATTGTATCCAAATAATAAAAATTGTGCTTTTTATTTTTGACTTGGTCATGGTTATTCATTCTAAATGGTATATAATAGTAGTTAGAATAGTGTAAAGTAACCTGATGTTTAAGATTTGATGAAGAAATAGTTTGTGTTTTTCATGAAAGTATTGCGTCTTCAGATTCTGAATCAAATTCCGGTGTTATTCATTCAGCAAAACGTTTTCAAATTACAGGTTCGGAAGATAGATTCTGTCAAAAGGCAAAATTAAAATCAAACATCTATGTTTCATAATTATCGTTGATTTATGCCATATAAGTTACTCGTGGCCTTTCCGAAGGTCCATAGTTTTATGTGGTGGAAGGCAAATAAGACATTAAAGGAGAGTGTGGTGAAAGCTTATAGGCCAATCAACAACTGCGCTACCCGAGCAATTGCTTTTGTATCTGGTTATGTTACTGGGCTGCGAACCACAAGGTCCCAGGTTCTATCCTCGCTCATATCAATCCGCCACATTGGTGACCTCGGACGATGAACCTTCCACCTTTGTACAGCTGTTGTGGGGACATCTACTCACAGCAAACCAAAGTCGTCCGATACACTTGACGCAGCAAACCAAAGTTGTCAGACTCACTTGACGCAGCAACAGCATCAGCAACCGCTCGCCATAACGCTTGGTGCTACTCAAATGGGTACCGGCACATTAAAATCAACAGCTAATACATCACCACTCAACAGCCATATCGTTTGTATCACCTCAGACTCACTGGAGGGAGAGTACTGTGGTGAACCTTATAAGCAACTTAGCAACTACGCTCGCTTTTGTATCGTGGTTATGTTACTGGGCTACGAACCACAAGATCCCAGGTTCTATCCTCGCTTATCACAATTCACCGCAAGAGTATGCGCGAAAAATTCTTTGGTATGGTTATTAGCCTCACATATACACTCAACAGTATTCCAAAAATTGAATCTCCTAATTAATAAATCGACAACATTTTATTCATAAAAGTCTCTTGGTCTAGTGTTTTAAAGATTACAATATTTCGTTCATTTAATTCCATATATGAGAAATAAACAACTATCAGCATTATAAAAATGATTGTAAGAGTAAAATAATATTTGTGAAGGTGCAGCGGATTAGTATAAGCGAGGATAGAACCAGGTACCTTGTGATTCGCAGCCGTGTAACAAGACCACAAGACAAAAGCAATTGCCTGTGTAGAGTAGTTGTTAACTGGCTTATAAGCTTTCTCTACAAAGACCTTAAAAAAAACATGTAAGGAATGATTCATTCTATTTTTTTTAATTGAAAGTCGAATTTTCTGGAATGAAATGAAATAACACAAAGTGTCTCCTTTTATAATATAACTAACATTAACACTTTTTTCTTATCTAGTTTCGATTCTTGTTTTTAGGCTGAGTACAACAAATGCTAATTCCTGCATCATTTTAAAATCCGTAGCGACGAAGTTTAAATACTGTTTCCTTAAATTTATAATATATTTAAATGCACCAAAAATCTTACAGAAACTAAGAAGCAAAAGAATTTGAAAAGATGTAAACGCAAATAAGTTTACATAATTTATGCCAAATAAAAGACGTATAATATTAACATCATCAACGGTATCTGATTCTGAAAAGTTAAAAAAAGTTTGCGTATAAATCACATTTTTTAATAGAACGGTTATTTTATATTAATGAAATATATCATTATGCAATGCAATGAAAATTGATAAGAGTATCGACTTTCTGCGAAGCAATCTCCTCACGAATGCCATTGGCATTTTCCCAAGATATTGAGAACGAAAGAATATTAGTTATGAAAGTATTGCGGGCATTGCATCCTTCACTTCTTTTCGGGCTTGATATTCGATATCTTCGTCTCAGAACAGAATTAATAGTAGTATCGAAATATATGACGGTACCCCAATACAAAAATATATGGCTCGATTGTATTTTTCGATATCTAATTTGAGCTTCATTCTTCTTCTTATTATTATTTCTTTTTTTTTTCTTTTTTTCTTTTTTTGCTGTACGATGACCTTTTTTTTTCCGTAAATTTTTCTTAAACACTCAGTTGATGCTATAATTAGATGTTTGTATATCATTTTCCAAATTGAAGAATTATTTTATGCAAATCAATGTACATATCACTTCTGTCAGCTTCATAAAAATTCTGCTAAATACAAATCATTGTTTTTAGAGCAAAATAGATAGTTATAATAAATGCTAAGGTTCCACAAATTAAAAATTCATTAATTCTTTATATTTTATGATTTAAAGAAATATTTCCGTTAAGGCTGGTTTTCATTTCCCGTTTTATAAATTTCATATAATACTAGTTCAGTCATTAAATCAATAGTTAAAGGCAATTTCTTTATTTACTATACATTTTCAGCTCAAATGTTATTAGGACAATTACTCTTTCACAATTTTTGCAAACGATTTATGGTTTTAAATTGTTAATTTAGTATAGATATGTTCGTAAACTTCGTCACATTGAACTAAAATCCGAAAATGTTATCTCAATCATGATGCTTCTTGAAACGAAAGAGGTTTCGCTTAGGAAACATATTTACAATTCAAAGGCAAAAGAGATATAAAAAAGTATGAAAGGAATAACAGATTCATAGAGATAAAAAAACAATTAAATATGCAGTCCTAACACATTAAGTTGAATATTTATTTGAAGAAAATCAGATCTAAAAACAGAAAAAGATCACACGCAGATACAGGGAACAACGAAAAACGGAATTTCTCTGGTGGGAGAAAAAAAAAGAATTTTCCAAAATAAAACTCTCTACAACTCCTCAAAAATACAAATCAAAATTGCTTTTTTATTTTTTTCGAATTGGATGTTCTATAAAAGTGCTAAAGTGCTGTTATTTCTTCTCCATTTGTTATCTACTAAATTTAAAAGAAAAACCAAAACAGAGGAAGACAGAAAGAATAAAGAAACCATAATCCCAGCGGATGACGTAGCTGTGGATTGGCCACTAACGCATGCTATTCTCCAGCGATGCGTCGATCTTGCTTTTGGTAATGGCTTCGATGATTTACTGATACAAGTTCTCCTTTTGAATGTATTTTATACCAAAATGTGGTAGATGGAATTCAACCTACCCGAAATCTAGAGTTGCATGGTAAATATAAGGTGGGCAAGATATGAAATTCACATCTTATTATAAAGGTATTATCCTATAAAACGTTTCTTCAAAATAAAAATGTGCACTTTCTATGCAAAGTTTTGGAAGAAAATACGATTAAGCCTGTTTTTTCTTGGCGGCGGTTATGTGTTACAGATATTTCATAAGCAAAAGTGAAAATCGGTATTGATGAACTAATATTTCTAATGCTTAAGTTTTGATAATCGAATTTTTAGGTTATAAATTTTAATGATACTTCCACAGAAATATTTAAAACAGGTTTATTTCATCTGATTGAAAGCACTGGTAAAACTGGGAAATAAATCCATACCTTTGAAAAATTCCTGATATGCAAATTCTATTAATGATATATTTAAGTAATTAATATGATAGATAATAATAATTATTTGATAATCATTATTGTATTATCAATACAGTGATAAAATGTAATATAAAATGATATATCACAATTGAAAGATATATCATTTTAGATAATATATACAATTTAATGACTTTTTATAATTAATTTTGTATAATTTTATGAATTATGCCAATCAAACTATTTTTAATTTATTTGATGATTAGTAAATTTAATTCATCCATAACCTGTTCAAATCATCATAATATACAGAGTGTTTCTACAATAAAACGAAAGGAAGATCAGGCATATATAAATAAGACATTTTTACAATAGATCATCGGTTCGCAAAAGCTGAGAAAGGCTGTTACAGGGGATTATTTGTTAACGAATTAGAGTAAGATTGTAGAAATAAATTTATTGTTACGTGAAGCTCACTTCCAAATACACTGACATTTTCATTGCAAGTAGAAAACAGAAATTGCAAAATGTTTGGCCTTTACATTATTTCTTTGACAAAATTTGTTGCTTTTAATTTTTTCTTAATCTTCCAATCAATGTCTTTTCTCATGCTTTACATATATCTTTAACGTTTTATTGCTAACACATTAAAAAAAAGAATTACTTTCAAGGTGTAGTATTTTCAAAACTTTCTCGGTTGCTTTCTAATAAAATTGTTATCTCTTATCCCAAACCTGCATAAAATTGTGGATTTTGGCCAAGATCGCAAAAGCTAGGAATGTGGAGATTTTTAGTTTCAGAATAACACATATGAAAGTTGCGCGTTTCGCAATATAGTAAAGAAAATCGTTACTATATATTAAATGCATTGTATTGAAGAATGAAATATAGATCTTTGGCGGGAATCTAACTTGGAATCTTTGGCGATTAATTTGTTTGCAGGTAGTTAGCGCACAAATGATAGAAAATAAATTATATATTTTCTAACCTTTTTTCAGGCCGTTTAAACCTAAATTTTTATTTAGGATTCAAATTGTAGTTCCAAAATTGCACGATATTTTCTTTATGATTCGTTCTTTCGTTTCACAACAATACTTGAGCAAATTTCAATATAAAAAGAGATTAAAAAAAAAATGAGGATATATTTGTAACACTATAGAAAATAATCCTTATTAAACTCAAATGAGTAAAGTGTAGGGTATCTGATGCTGTTTTAAATTTAACCCAAATCTATTGAATGCATGATAATTTTAGAATTCTTAGAATATCTCCATGAATCTGAATGGATACTAAACATCAAAGGTAAAATTGAATAATATCAATGATTAAAATAAATAATTTAGTACGATTTTAAAGTCAATTCTTATAATTTAAATCAAAAAAGCAAATTTCAGGTAATTTTATGTATTATTTTTCTCACCAATCTTATAATTCTAACATGCCATAAGAAATCCTTTGAGGAATATATTTCGCAACCACTACAATAATGAAAGACGGCACACAGTCCATCATTTCTTTCTTGTTTTCACTTTATCCGATTGAAAATCCGACAACCATTTCGTCTCTGAAAATATTTCTTCATTTCCGACTCTGGAGAGTAAAACAACAAACCATTCTGAATGTGGCAGGGCTTCTGGTGTTTTTCATCCGAAAATTAGATGCTTGCAGTAATGCAGTTATTTAGTAAGCAGGATGCTGGATAAATTCTTAATAGCCATTTTTTTACCATGCGAGTGTGAATAGTTTTAATTCTTATAATTCTCGAAATAAACAGTTTTACATTCAGAGATTACTAAAATTTATTTGACTTTTTTTATTTTTTCATCTCTGTTTGGAAGCTTAACATATTTGCAGACGGAAAATCACTTTTATAATGCATCTACAAATTTATTCGTAAAAAACAAAAAAAGGAAAAAATAATATCGAATTTCACAATGTACTAGTATAAATTGCAATTATACTATTTTACCTTATCAAAAGATCGGGGAATTTTAAAAAAATGTTTGAGATTTCATTAATTTATCTAAAAGTTAGTTTATGAAAATATGCAGTATCATTTGCTAGAAACAGCTTAACTAACTTAAATAATTTTAATAGCTAAAGAAGAAACTATCAAAAAGAAAAGAAATACTCTTTTTCATACTGAAAAATTAGAAAATATTTTTTTATATTATTTGCATTCTTAAAAATTAAAAAAAAATGCTTAAGGGAAAAAATAAACTACAAATGTTTTGAAATGCTGAAAACGTTTCAAACGTTCAAATTTGAAAAAGATTTTATTCACATTTGATTTTTAGCATGATTTTAGGGATAATAAGGGTTAATATGGCGACTTATTTTGATTGTAATACTGCTTTTAGCATTCTATCTTTGTAAATCTTGCTATAACTTGCATAGTTTTGAACTTAAATTATTTTCTACTTTTCTGTGATCTAAATAACATTTTTATAAAAACATTTTTTTTTCTATTTTTCATTAAAGTTTTTTTTTAAAAATAGAATTCATAATTCCTTATTCTAAATATTACAGAAACAATAATTAATTTTTCTGAGATTTTTTTGTAAGACCATGCTTTTCATATGAATTGAAAAATTATTTAAAGCCTTCGATTATTTGATAATTAAATTCTGAAAATATTAAAGCATTATATATTTTCGTCGCTAGTAGCTCAAGAGAATTTAAAACTTTTGCCTATCAGGAAGAGATTGAAAAAACATTGAAATCAATAAAATTCCATCTAGACTTAATAGCAAATTTTAAGATTTCTATTAAATTTTAGTGACATAAATTTAGAGGAAGTCTATTTGTTCGGTGTCCTAATATCACATGATAACTACAAAATGAAGAAAGCTAAATGAGTGAAATTTGGCACACTGATTTGACATGTAAAATTGGAATCAAATCTGTAAAGGGATTGATCGTCATTTTGACTGTAATTTTCCTGCGGTTAATAGCAATAAATCAAAACTTCAGCAATTATATACATGCAGTTTGATATGTGACTTTGTAGCTATAATTGTGCACTGAAAAAATTATTGCTTTTCTTGATTACACAATAATTTATTTGATAGTGAAGATTGTTGCATTGTTGGAATGGCTTGAACACACATGTTATCTTTTATGTGGCTTATTGGTAACATCAAGATTTGGTTTGGTTATATTAACATCCCGTTTGAAGCAACACTAGGGCTATTTTGGGACGGACCTCGTAATTTTGAACCACGGTCAGATGACGAGGACGACACCTGAGCTGGCACCCCCCTCTCCACACCACACCAGCGGGAGGACGTTTGGTCATGACGGATTTAACGTGCAACAGACCCCCTTACACGACGGTTCTTCGGTGGAATCGGGTCACGAACCTCAAACCCTCCGGTTCCGAAGCCGAGACCTTACCACCAGGCCGCCGCGGTCCCCGGTAACATTAAGAACAAATAGCAGATGATTACGCCTAGTGTAGTAGGCCTAGAGAACTAACTACACATAAGATTTCTCGGGAGAGAGCTGAGATCACACTCCCCTAGGACATGAGTCAAGTTCGCTTCTCTGGTGAAAGTAAATATACTAACATCAACAATGAAACCACGTGGTATTTACATGTATTGGCAGTTGGCTCCTCCCAAGAAGACCACGTGGTTAATTGAATTCTTAACATGCACAATGCCAAATATTAGTTTCAATCAGTTCAAAAATAAAAGGCATCCAAAACACATATTCGATTTTCTAATGCTTCCTTGTTAATCAATAGTCAGCGATTAATCATCAAAGAATACTAACCAATGACATATATTTCGAAATCTATGTTCATGCAATTATTAAAGAAGAACCTCTTTTTCACTTTAGTATGAAACACAAGTGAGTCTGTGAAAATAAAAATCTGAGCAATAGTGTCCTTCATAGTGTAGCGGTGTGCGATGCGTGAGGATAGAACCTGAGACCTTGTGGTTAGCAGTACAGTAACTAAACCATTTTACCAAAACAGCTGTTCGGGTAAAAGCGCTGTTACTGGCTTATATGCTATTCACCACAGTACTCTCCCTCCAGTGAGTCGAAGGGGTGACGAACGATATGGCGTTGAGTGGTGATGTATTTATTAAGTTATTATTAGTAGTAGTAGCTGTTGTTTTAATGGGCCAACCCAGTTGATTAGCGCCAAGTATATCTGACGACTTTGGATTGCTGCGTCACGTGAGTCTGACGACTTTTTGGGTTCGCTGCGTCAAGTGAGTCTGACGACTTTGGTTGCGGGTAGATGGCGCCACAACAGCTGTAAGAAGGTTCATTGTTCGAGGTCACCAATGTAGCGGTGAGGGATGGGCTAGGATAGAACTGGGACCTTGTGGTTAGCAGTCCTGTAACTAAACCATTTTACCAAAACAGCTGTTCGGGTAGAAGCGCTGTTACTGGCTTATATGCTATTTACCACAATAACCTTGCCTAAGTTTTACAATTTCATGCGAGAGGTGGAAATAACTTTATTAGAGAATATGCGAGAAAGTTTTGGGCAGACCAGTCCTGCTAATTACAAATGTGTTATATGTAAAAAGTTGGATACAATAAAAAAAAACTACGAAAATGAAGAAATAAGGTTTCTGGAGTGTTAAACTCAAAATGGAGAATTATTTAATAACACAATAGTTATAAGAATTTTCTTATTCCAGAATTTCTAGAAGCGATTCATAATTCTTTAAAAAGTAACTTAAAAGTAAATATTTGATTTCGATTGATTTAATGAGCTAAAATAACACAGAAATTAGTAGCTTTCATAATCCCAAAAATTCATTTGAAGAAGAATTCACTAATGTAAAGTTTTTCATAATAAAATATTAAAGAATTTAATTTATGTAATATTTAATTATATGATTCATCGTAGTTTATTCAATAACTTAAAATGGTAACAAAAAAAAAACTTCTATTATAGGCTTTTATTTTCTAATTTTCTATTACATGCTTTTACTATTGAATTTTCTGTTTTATAATTGAGATATAATGATTTAATATTAAAAATCACTTAATACATCTTTTCTGAGAAAGCCACTTATCGCCATGGATACGTTCTCACTGATCAGAATTATTCAAATGTCTTTCTTCTCAAAACTTTCGCAATATTTTAGAATCACAAGTAATCCGAAAAGAGACATTAACTCTAGTTCGAAATATCTCCGATTTCCAGAAAGCTTTAAAATGCAGACAGTTGTATCCGTTATATGAATGGAGGTATCCTGTATAAATTGCTTGTTAGAAATACTTTCGAAACTTCAATACATTTTCCGTTTTAATTATATTTTCTGAGCATGCAATCGTGAAAGTTAAACATAACAATGCTGCCTCATCGAAGTTTTCCTTCCATTATCAAAGAGTATTTATCCTTCATACATATTCTCTCCTCGATTTCATGAACCGAATCGAGGCAATGTTTAGAGAATTTTATCGAAACCAAATATACAGATTTTTAATTTATTTCTATATAATCAGCCAAAATTAGTGACATCTTGATAAAAATAAAATTTCTTGTAATGCGGGTAAATTTTAGTCCTCAAACTACATAAAAGAATTTTTGTTCAAAACCGCTCTAGCAATACCGCTCAGGTCAGAAAATATTTTCGAAGTGCAAACTAAAATATAACATATATATCGACGAATTTGTTACTTGTCGGCATACCGCTAGAATTAGGCCTACCGCCATAACAGATATAATAAATAATAATGATAAAAGTACCAAATAATAATAAAATTATAATTAAAAATTATTATCAATTTTTTTGAATTGAATATTTGATTGATTGATTTGAATATTTTTCCTAGTCATAAAAATATTTATGTTATGCAGAAAACAGTATGTTACTGGAAAAATTCAAACACTTCTAAACAGATGCGGACGATATTTGAAATGAGAGTGATCCCATTAAAACAAGTCAATATTCCATTTTACTGCTCTAACATAATAAAATGAGAAAGAGTAATTCCATGCGTACGAATCATTATTATGCTATCCAACATGAGAAAGAATTGAATGAAACTTTTTTTCAAGCAATAAATTTTTTTTAACTTATAGGGAAAAAAGTTAAGAAATTCAGCTTAGTTTCATTGCAGGGTATTTTATTTAATATTAGTCTTTGAATCTTCATAAGTATTTCCAAATGCAAGATTTTTAATGGTAGGATGATATCACAAATTGACTACTCTGACCCACCGAAAGGTGCATGGAAAAACTTGAATGACCGGACCTCCACAATAGCAGCACTGAGTTCTAAGGGCCAAAACCGGCCAAGGTGCAATCCTTGCCTAAGGAAGTATGTTCCATCATCGATATATATATATATATATATATATATATATTGGAAAAAACGATTTACTTTTTAATAATAAAAATAATGTTTACAAAGAATACTGTGTGATTAAATTCTTGGATATTTACTTCGAATATCTAAAATTACCCAAAATTATACATAATAATAATATATTTTTTCCTCTTGCAGATAAAACTACTGTATCAATAGCGTTTAGTTACACTTCAACTTTAAAGAAAAAAATTTGTAATTATAATTACTATAGCAAAAATTTAGATAAAATAAATAAAACAGATTGTTACTATAACAAAGAAAAATATAAAGATTTTATAGATATTGATGAAGGTCATATTATTACAGGTATTTTAAAAATTATTGAATCCAACTCTTTAAGAGATTTGATGGGAAGAGGAACAAAATTTATATTAAGAGAAAAAATAAACCATAACAAAATTTTGATTGCTATTGGTAATGATTTGGATGTTTTTATTGCCAATTTATCTATAAAATACCATTGGCCTGCGGACGGTTTCGGGGAATGGAAAGTGAGAATTTTAAAGGAAATTAAAATAAAAATGAATACTGATTTTGACAGATCTAAAGAACGTGGGATTTATTTTAGTAAAACATTAAAAAACGAAATAAAAAATTTAAAAGAAAAATTTGTTATTACAGTAATAGATAAATCAGCAAATAATTTCTGTTTAATTTGTAAATATTATTATAAAGAACTTTTAATTAATGAATATAACTCTAATGCAACTTATATGTTAAAGAACACCGGGAAAAAGGAATTAGATAAAAGAATGCTAGCTTTCGCAAAAAAAAACCAAAACTAAGACTTGCTCTCTTAACTATCCTTATTTATTCCCAACAGTTAAATTTCTTAAAAATCCATTAAAATTCAGATTCGTAACCTGTAGCACTGGCAGTTATAATTACTATGCGGGTAAACATTTTTTTAAATACTTAAAAATTATCCTGGACAAAATAAAAAATGAAGACAACTTTATTATTTCTAGTAACAAAGAAGTATTGGATTTTCTTAAAGATAACAACATTAATAAACTTAATACTTTTGATTTCGAAAATTTATACACTAATCTACCTCATGAAAAATTAATTAAAGGTCTGCACTTTTATATATGACGAATATTTGAATGAAAATATCATTCCTAAAAATAACTGGCTTGAGTTATGTAATTTTAATATTACTGAAAATTACGTGTTTAATGGTATTAATTTTTATAAACAAGTCAAGGGCATTCCAATGGGAACAGCTTTCTCAAGTGCTTTAGCTAATATTTTCCTGTATTACTATGAGAAAAAAATAATTAAATATAATTTAATAAACGGGTGGAGATATATTGATGACCTACTTTTGATTAACTTCGACAATACTAATATTATTACTAATTGCTATCCAAAAGATTTAATTCTAAAAGATACAAATAAAAATCAACTTGAGGCTACCTTTCTGGATTTAAAAATCGAAATTGCTAATGATAAAACAATAGTTGGTATATACGATAAAAGGGATGATTTCAACTTTAAAATAACAAAACTATGCAACTATGTAAACTCTAAAATTTTCAAAAATCTAATTTTCTCACAAGTTAACAGGATCAAAAGGGTTTGCAATAATAAAAATTCTTGTATTGAAGCATCAAACATCCTCCTTAAAAATTTAATTAAAAATGAATTTCCTAGAAATTACTGTAATGCCAATTTTTTAATTAAACAAGGTATGGTTTGGGATTAATCCTTTGGCTTAAATAAAAATAGAACTTTCCGTGCATATTGGATCACTCAATAGATGGCGCTGGGATCCTACCTCTGTTTACATAATTTACCGTTAATTTTTTTAAAAACAGGGAATCGCAATCGATAGTTTAAAGTTTCCTTGACTGTTGGATGGTATGTTCTGGCCTTTTCGTTTTTAATTTTAATTTTAGTGCTAGTTTTTGTTTTTATTGTTATTTTTGTTATTGTATTTTTACTTTGTTGTGGCTATTTTCTTCTAATTTGTTATTTTGTATTTCCTTTCTGTTAAAATGGTATATCTCTTGAGCATAATTTCAGGGGATTTTCGGGTCACGAGGAATCATTATTAGACAATGTCTGTATGTCCTCACAGAAAAAATCCCTTTCTTTGAATCCCTGCCTGAGGGTGACCCTTGAAAAAGTCTTCAGGCCGGATTCTTTTTTTATATTTTTTTAATAATTTTTTTGGTTTAATTTTTATTTGATTTTTGTTTTTCCTATTAACTTGATTCTAATACTTTTGTATATATATATATATATATATATATATATATATATATATATATATATATATATATATATGAATGTAGACCGGATGTTTGAAGTTTCTAATGTACAGTTTATCTGTTATGTGTAAAGTTTCTTGAAGTGGATGATATATGCATGCAATCGTTGTTTTATTATTTCATATGGAACATATATTACTAAGGTTTCTTTATTGGAGACATATCCATGCATAGGAAAGCAAGAATAGGAAGGTACAAAGCAGAAAAAAACAACAACAGACATTTAGAAAACGAACGTGTAAAAAGGATTTAGTACATTAGAAGGCACAAAACATTTAGAATATACTTTAATAGAGAGTTTAGCTGAAGTTGTATTTTGATTTCAGCTCGTCTGGATTCATCGTGGGAAGCTCACAACCAGCGCAAATTAAAGTTCTGTCTGAATTGGAGAGTTTAGAAAATAATTCTTTCTAGAACGCGAATAATGCATACGAATATTTGTTAAAATTAAGAATGCCTCTCGTAACGCTGAGATACAGAACTATAAGAGATACATAACATAAAAATTATCAAAGGAGCCGGGAAGCAACGTTGAATTGATTGCCAAAAGCGATAATTTGACTGCAATTCTTTTACATTAACAATATTCAGATTTCACACACCATCTTTTACTCTTCCATTTTTTTTATTCCTATTTTTCACTTTCCTCTAATCTGAGTAAATGTTTATTTTCTTTCCACAACTCTTGCCAAAGTTGAGGTATCAATTTCCAGTTGCTTGACAGGGGATAGTTTTCACGTGTATTCCGTAACAGGTTTCTAGGAAATTCGGAAATTAATTTATCATATTTCTATTTCGAAATCCGTATTGTCTTTCTTTTACTATATAATGCACTTATCGTTTAGGTTTTAGTTATACTAGGGCAAACTAATCTATTAATTTCTATTATGTTTGGTTTGGTTTTGATTTAATTTGTAAGTACAGAAAAGATTAGTCGGCTATTTTGCTCCAGACTAAATACTATATTTATTCGTATCAAAAATAAAATAATTCCTTATAAGTTGAAACAATAGAAAATTTCAATACTTGGAAATATGATTTTTAATGGTGACTGAACCAAAAATAAAAATGGTATAAAAAGCCTAATCCTATTTGGCCTAAATCAGCGAATATAACAGAATTGATTTTTAAAATGAAAAAAGGTGAGATTATTTCTATACCAAAGTAGAGATTATTTCTATATCACATCGTTACTTTTAATTAACTACACTTGTACACTACACTTAACTACACTTGTACACTACACTTGTACTACATTAACTCACAAAGTATACATCCACTTAAACAGGAAATTATTACATTTTATCTATTCGATAATCACAGTTATTATGTAAATATTCTAAGCAGGATATATATAATTTGCCGTTATTATTCAAAATCAGTGATAAGTCTAACTCGTCAATCTCAGTCATAAATCTTAATCCTTAGTTTATCGGACTGAAACGGTACCGAACTGCCGATGCAATCTATTAGTAAGTAGATCAATTTACCAATTGCATGTACCTGATCTGTCATTATAAGGAATTATCGTTATCATGTTGCAGCATAGATTAGTAAATGTATATATGTTTTTAAAATATGTTCGTCTTCATAAAATTTAGCTTCACCGTATCTTGCTGAATATATTTTTGAGTAGTTGTACCTATTTAATAATACATAACAAAAAATAAGTCTAGCTTTTACTCATGACATTTCAATGCAAATGAGTCTATCACCTAATGATCCGTAGATTATTTAATCTACGAGTATGAATTTTACATTAAATACATGTATCTAAACTACTACTAAGGTTTTGTTGATGAATTTTGTTGCTGAATCCATTCTTATATTATTCAGTAATTTTATGGGCACATAAATATAAATGACGGTTTTATCACTGATGTCTCAAGTTGACAATGAGTGAAAATCTATCAGATGCATTATGACAATAAGTGAATAAGTGGTACAGTCATGGATATAGCTCTAATGTTGTTAATATTATATATCTGATTTTATATTATGTATCTGATATTAATATCTGATGTGAATAAATATTCAGATGAATCTTTTATCTGCTGTTGTTGCGAAGTTGCTTAGTTTTAGTTTAGTTATATTAACGTCCTGTTTTTAAGCAACACTAGATGTTATTTTGGGACCGACCTCGTAATTTTGAACCGCGGTCAGATGACGAGGACGACACCTGAGCTGGCACCCCCCTCTCCACACCACACCACACCAGCGGGAGGACGTTTGGTCTGACGGATTTAACGTGCAACAAACCCCCTTACACGACGGTTCTTCGGTGGAATTGGGTCACGAACTTGAAACCCTACGGCTCACAAGCCGAGACCTTACCACCAGGCCACCGCGGCCTTCGTTGCGAAGTTGCAAATGAACATGGAGAGGTAATAAATTAAAATATTAAACGATTTCTCATAATGTTTGTATTTCCAAAGTCTACAATTATGATTCGTACCTGGAAAATAACATTCTACAATTCAAAAGATTATAAGCTGACATCTATTATTTTCGGATAAAAATATCCCGTTAATTTTTATCATTAATTGATTATATATTGTTTTAAATTCTGTATAGATTTTGGAATATTCTTCTTATGTAGAGAGTGTTTCACTGTGATCATCAGGAGCTTCAATAAAATAAAAAACAGTTCAGAGTTACGGAATACTAATCATAAGAGGCATTTTTTAATGAACTTATTGAGGAGAAACAAGCATTCTTTAAGAAACTTTTCAAAACGTCAATGAAAGTTATATGATCTTGCAATATACATTTTAAACTCATCATTATTCTGTACTTAAGGATTTAGCTTCTTTTACTCATATGATAATATGGAATAAATAATATTGGCTAATTGCTTTAAATATTGGATAATACTGTAATAAAGAGATAAAAAAAATTACTGCAAAAAAGTGTATATTTCGACAACTAAACATTTACCTTATAATGTTACATTTTTAAAATTCTCATTTGAACATAAGTGAGAACGATGTAACTCTTGAGAATAAAACAAAATAAATTCATTTGAACCTAGCCTAATTTTTTTTCTGCTGCGCAAGTAGCAGTATATAGGTAAATGGTGATAAATTATAAGGATTTTTGCTAGCACTAAAAAAGAAGAATGAATGCTAAGATTAATTTCAGAGGATTCATTTTGAAATTTTGTGTTGCCGAATGCTTAATATATACATGTAAAAACTTTTAATGAATGGTTGATATTTGAATAAAAGTGGCGGAATTTAAAAAAGAATCCGGATGAGTTTATAGTGGATAAAAATAGAAATAAATAAAAGAAATAAATAAATAAATATAGAAATAAATAAAATAACATATTTAGCCTTTAGGAATGAAAGAATAACTTCAGTAATAAAAGAATATAACAAATAAAGTCTTTATATAATATAAAGCCTTTTATTTGTAATCTCATTTTGTATTATTATTCAAACCATGCGAAATGAACATCTTAGTATTTATCCAAAATTAAAAAAAATATGAATGCCCTTTATACATATAAATTCTAGATAAAAATGACAACGATTCCTTGAGTTTCATAACCAGTTCGTTTCACCATCTCTGCCTTTAATTCAGGATAGAAAAAAGAGCAGCTTTCAAATGCATTTTCCTCCCTATTAGCTGATTTTTTTTAATAAAAAGGCGGTAAAGTTAATGGATCGGTTAAAATGATCTTTTCACATATTAAAGTAAATAAAATATTTTTTATTTTTCACAGATCAAGCTTTTTTGCTTAAACTTTAGCCATTATACAAATCAGATAGCTAATTACTATTATGAGAAATAGTGTGGGACAATAAATTATGCATGATTAATAATGACACTTCTTTAACTGCTGCTGGAACAGTGTCAAATGATTATTTAATCCCATCAGAAGCGGATAAGGGGAGGAAAAGAGGAGACCTAATCGCTTGGGGGGGAGAGGAGCTTTAGTGACATGTGTCCGTTATGGAAACGAGCAGTTTTCATTATTCATAAGAGTTTGGAGTAATAATGGGGGGGGGAGATGCATAAAAAAGTAAATGTCATTTACTACCCGAATTTGCCGTATGATCATTATATTCGTAATTAATTGTCACAGCTTCCAATCGTTGATAATGCGGGTAATTGCGCAAATCTTACTATATTTAAAATATGAAAAAAAAAGTGTTTTGAAAAGTGGATATTAGTTACTAAGGTAAAGGATTTGATTAGCTTTTTTCTCTTAAATCCATAATTTCCGGAGTTTTTTAATGCTCCAGTTTCGAATTGTTTATATAACATTCATTATATGTGAAATTATTCTCTTTTATCATCACACATTTGTTCGTAAATATCAATAACCCTTTTAATTAGTAACATATATTTTCTAATAGGTTTCTTCTTATTAATTAAAGATTCTTAGTTTCTGTTTATATATATATATATATATATATATATATATATATATATAATGATAATTTCATTCCAATTTCAATTTAATTAATTTCTAAGATTTTATCTTAATTTAGCCCAAAGTAACTTCATTATAAAATATTGTCTTATTTCGTGACCCAATTCCACTTTCGGTTTAATTAATATCTTTGTAAAAAGAATGCGCCATCAGTACTACGTATCAAATGAAAGTGATACTTTTGCCCTTGTCTAAGTTCACTCCAGCGGCGCGTGGCCGGGAATCCTATGTTATATAAGGCAAGTCATCATCTGTTTGTCCCTTTTTTCGCTCTTCTGTCTGTGCCGCGCTGCGTTTTCTTGTATATAATCATGCCTGCCACTCGGAATAGAATAAAACGTAATTAAAAATACCAATTCTCTTCACTGCTTCGAACCTGCATTCTACTTCAATCAATCAATCAATATATATATATATATATATATATATATTACACTACCCGAATTTGCCGTATGATCATTATATTCGTAATTAATTGTCACAGCTTCCAATTGTTGATAATGCGGATAGTTACGCAAATCCTACTATATTTAAAATATGAAAAAAAAAGTGCTTTGAAAAGTGGATATTAGTTACTAAGGTAAAGGATATATATATATATATATATATATATATATATATATATATATATATATATATATATATATATATATATATATATATATATATATATATATATATATATATATATTACATTTTCATAAATATAAATTATCTGTTTTTTTAATGAGTCAGCTCCCTTGAAATATATACAAATGATAAAAAGTAACAACACGAGTTACTAGAAAGATAATGGTGAACTGGGTTTCATTATCTCAATTTAACTCTTTTTGACTTAGCTTTAACCAACTGATCACACTTTTATGATGCATAGATAGAAAAAGATGCATAGATCTTATCAATTGTTATGAATGTAAATAAAGGAACAAACTTTACAGAGCTACTGAATAAAAATATACTGGGGAACAATTCTGAACCAATTTTTTTTTAGCTAATTTGAGCTACAAGAGATATATTAGTTTTGCAATTAATTTAATTTATTTCTGTCGCCTTTTCAGAAAGACTCAAATTTAATGGCTTAATACGGGAAGATGATTTATTTAGAATATCTAAATATTTTAATGTAAAGAAAGCATCGTTTTAATAAAGTCCAGCATTTTTGTAATTTAACTTCAAAACAATGCAATTAACTTTTCGAGAATTCCGTTTCTTCGAAAGAAATAGCATTAAAAAAACTGGTATTGGTTCCATTAAGGATTCAATTAAGATTAATTGAACCTTAATTCAATAAAGGTTCAATTAAGCTTCCGACCAAAAAATTCCTTAAGCAGAATTAACAGAAGTCGCAGTATTTTCAGACTGCAAAATTGGTATAAGCCGATACAAAAACCACGTTGAAAGTTTTTAATTGTAATTAATAAGGACTCCTTTTAAAGATAAAAGCTTTGAAAGCAGGTTGATGAATTGATTTGTTTCAATAATTATAAATTATTCTTAAGAAATAGTGATTCATATACAAAGATTCATTTAAACATAAAATCCTATACTGCAAAAATTAAAGCTGAACACATCCATGTGTCAAAATATGTCTCTGCTACCAATGTTTCTTTTTCAACAAAGAATATATTAATCATTTCTAGTTGGAATCCTATCAGTCTTTACTTTAATCGGATATTTAGTCTTGAGCTCAAAGATCTCTAAAATGATCCATTAATTTCAAATTCAGTATATCTAATATACTTGCGAAACAAGAATGTTTTTGGTAGAAATTTGTGTATGCGTTAAATTTTTACTTTTACTAACATAATTTTAATAAAATGTAAATTTTATTAAATCCTTTTAAGTCTTAAACAATGAATGTAAGATTATATTTTGAAAATTTATATGTCCTGAAATATTAACAAATACAATTATGTTAGCAGGACGCGGTGGCTTGATGGTAAGGTCTCGGAATCGGAGGGTATTAGGTTCGAGACCCGATTCTCCCGAAGAAACGTCATGTATGTGGGCTTGGTGCACGTTAAATTCGTAGGGTACCAAACGTCCTCCCTCTAGTGTTGTATGGAAGTTTGGGTGGGGGGTGCCAGCTCAGGTGTCGTCCTCGTCATCTGACTGAAAATTGAAAATTACAAGGTCAATCCCAAAGTAACCCTAGTGTTGCTTTAAAATGGTCCGTTTATATGTATAATAATATTATAAATTACATTTTGAATAATTTTTTTAAAAATAATATTATTCAAAGAAGTCTTTATTTAATGATTTTATTGTGTTCCTACATCTCTAAAATGCAAATTTGACTCTTTTTACCATTCATTCATTCATGCAATACTAACAGTTAGATATTATTCGAAAAGCAAAACGGCCGCGGTGGCCTGGTGGTAAGGTCTCTGCTTCGGAACCGGAGGGTTTCAGGTTCGTGACCCGATTCCACCGAAGAACCGTTGTGTAAGGGGGTCTGTTGCAAGTTAAATCCTTCATGACTAAACGTCTTCCAGCTGGTGTGGTTTGGAGAGGGGGGTGCCAGCTCAGTTGTCTCCTCCTCGTCATCTGACCACTGTTCAAAATTACGAGGTCCGTCCCAAAATAGCCCTAGTGTTGCTTCAAATGGGACGTTAATATAACCAAACCAATCGAAAACAAAACGTGTATTATCTGAGCTATATTTTATTTTATAGACATTTATTTCATTAAATATTAAATTCTGTATTTCCAAAAATGTTCCATACTTAATAATAGACCGTTTCTAATTTTTCTAGTTTTCCTAAGAAATTTAAAATAATGCTAGAATATCTTATTTTTTAAAGATTTTGAATGATCTTCAAGTGATGCAGAAAACAAAATAATATTATAGATAAAAGTATTCCATCGACAAAATAAAAAAGAGCATTTTACAAACTCTAAGATTTACAATGGCAATATTCTTTTAATGCAAATTCTCAAAAGAAAATATCGCCAAGTACAAAATGCAAAAATTTCTCTTGTTTCCCCCGAGTTAGAATATTCTGTAAAACCGCTAAAGTGTGCATTTCCTCTATTCGTTTATTATCTACTAAATTTAGAATAGCAATATTCTACAAAAAAGAATGAGTTTAAAGAGGGCACGTCATAATCCCAGGAGGATGGTGGAGACCATGGGGAGATCTTTAAGCCATTCTCAAAAGATATCGTTTTATTACTCGTTCTCAGCAGTCCTAAATCGATTCACTATTATATGTTCTTGTTTTGAATTTCTTTTATGCCAGTATAAGATAGATAAAATGTATATGGGCAGAAGACATAAGAAAGAAAGCAAAGAATGATATTTGCATCTTGTTTTCCAGATCTTACTTTGCAAGTTCATGTGATATAAAAGCAGCAGAATGGGTATTTTCATATTTCATAGGAAATATATGCGGTTAAGCAAAACGTTATCTAGTTTGTCAGTTATTAAGCTATAAATATTTATAAGCATTAAATAAATGTTTTGAAAACCGTTGGGTGTTATTTCAACTATACAGATGTCTGTAAGTAGTTATAAACATTAAATAAAATTCTTAGGAAAAATATCGGTAATATTTCAATTATATAGATGCGTGTAAATAGTTATAAATATTAAATAAACGTGTTGGGAAAGTATGGGTAATATTTCATCTTATAAGTGTATATCAAAAATGTGTTTTGGAACCAATAAAATATTAGTGTGCAATTTTTGCTGTAATGCTTCATTTTATAAATGTATATCAAAAATATTTTTTTTAAACAATAAAATAATAGTTTGTAATTTTTGCTGTAATATTTCATCTTATAGGTATATATATCAAAAATGATTTTTTTAACCAATAAAATAATAGTTTACAATTTTTGCTGCCTATTACTAAAACCCTATTATCATGCTTCTAGAGATCTGTTTTCTACTTTCCCCCTAAAAATATATTCCAAAAAAAAAAAAACTTTCAAAGTCATTTTAAGCAAAATAGTTTGCAACAGTTGATATCTACCTATAAAAACAGATTACAGAAAATTTAACTAGAATTACTGTTCTATTCAAAATTAACTGTTTTTCATACTTGCTATTAATATAATTTGAATTTGGAAGAAGTCAATATTGTTATATAGGTATACATATATATAGATATATATCAAAGCGCACGTAATTTCTGTATGTATATTTTGAACTCACTTTTATCTAATACAAGACGATAAACAGCTTTTAAGAAAGATTTAATTCCTATGAATGCACTAGGGAAAGATTTAACTAAAGGATCTGACAAACCTTCATCAAAAGTTCTACTCTGATTTTTTTTACAGTGATTTCTAGGCCAATTGTCAAGAAAAAGAACAAATAAATAAAATGACTTGTTGTGTTGGCTTTTCAAAATAAGCCTTTGAGTTTGCATCCAGATAAGTTATTGGATAAAATTTCGGAGGGGGGGGTAGAAATTGTAATATTCCTTTTACTTAGTACTAGAATTTACATTTTAAAAAAAGCATGAACTTTCGACGACGGATTTAATTGAAAAAATTGTAGGTAATAAAAGAACATGGGAAATAAGTTTAAGGATGTAGTGTTACTAACCAGCTTATGTTATGCCGGCGTCCTGGCATAGGGTTAGCGTGTCTTCTCCGTGGTCTGGGCGTCCTAGGTTCGAGTCCCGGTTTGAGCAGTGTTGTTCTTTCGTTGCTCTGTCTGTGTGAATGTGCCCTCCTGTAAAAAGGGGTTGTGCAAGCGAATGAGTAGCTAAGTCGTACTCTCGGCTCCAGTTGGCGCAACTAAAGAAACAAGAGAGCCCCCCACCCCCCGGCTTAAACCGCTGCCTTCGTAACAGCGGGATTGTCCATGGCAAGTACCATAAAAAACAACAATATGAAACAACAGTTTATGTTATCGTGAAAAGTGAAGAAATGGACTTACCATAATATTTAGCTAGGCCTAAACGGATGCCTTATTTTGTTCAAATATTAATTTTATGCTCGTGTAAGATATATCCCAATGGCAAGCACAAGTACTCATGACTAATTTTAGACGTTGTCCCAGAAATTAAATATTGTCGCAGAAATTAAATATTAAGAATTCTCTCTTTTTTTTTCTTATTTAAAAGGAAAAGACAAGGGAAATAAGTTTCCTAGATTGCCAAAAAATTACTCTCCCCCCCACTTTTACTTCCACTTTATCCATTAGGAGATCCAAAAAGGTCGAAAGATGGTCTTTAAATAACATCCGATTAATAATGGCACTTATTTAACTGCCACCGGAACTGCGTCAAATGACTATTTAATCCTATTAGAAATGGATGAGGGAAATGAGATGGGATTGTCCCATTTGGTAGAAATAGTACACTGGCGGCATCTACTCTCTAGATGGAAACGAAATATTTATAATTATTCTTCAACTTAAACAAGAGTTTGGAGTTATTTTAGATGAGCCTAAGAAAATAAAATAAAGGACTGCCTGAATATACCCTCCGATGATTATATTAGTAATTATTTTCCAAATATTTGAACCGTCGACAATAGGCGCAATTATAACTTAAAAAAATCTATTAAAACTACATTTTTTCAAAAAAAAAAAAAAAAAAAGAAAAGAAAGAAATATATTTCTTCTACAAAATTGGACGAAACAATTTTTTAAAATTAAATGTTACTATCTTTCATTCCTTATGAATTTCACTTAATGGATATTACATATTTTCTTTAAATTTTCGAGTGAAAAATCGATATACTGATTATTCGATTTGATGTTATATTTATAAATAATATTAATTATTTGTAAATAATAATATAAGAATAAAAGTAGAATAAAAAAGAAATTGTGAATTCGACCTGAAGACTTTGTCAAGAGTCACCCTCAAGCAGGGATTCAGACAGGGTTTTTCTGAGAGGGGTCTGACTTTCGTCGAACAATGTTGACCCCTCGTGACCTGAAAATCCCCTGAAATTGAGGCCTTAGAGATAAACCGGTTTTTGCAGAAATAAAACAATAAATTATAATTTCCAATTTAAGCGAAAATTACAATAACATAATATAAACTGTAAAAAAAGAACACTCACACCGAAAATTATTAAAACAGAAAGGAAAGAACCAGTAGCAGGTAAAAATTCTACAAAAAAGGCATCACACCAAGCTATATTGATGCTTCCCGCGTCACCTGCGTTTTTTGTAGAACTTTTACCTGCTACTGGTATGTCCTTTCCTTTTTGTTTTAATAATATGGAAAAAATATTAAAATGGAAAATTAAAATATCTTTAAAAGCATTTTTAATCTAATATAATAAATAAAGAGATAGTGTGTGTTTGGTGGAAATAAAAATAGTGGAATATGTGATATAAATAATTTTAATTTCTCCAGGCATAATTTTTTAAAACTGTATGCGCTTTATAAATGAAAAACATTTCCCTCATTTTTCTTATTTATTATATTTCTTCATTAAAGCTAAATAATTTTTCTTTCCAGATAAATAATTTTTTAGGATACAAATTTAATTTATTGGTATTAGTAAGGAATAATAATATAAATATAGTAATAAGATATTGTTATAGTTTATAATAAGAAAGTAATCCATAATTTATTAGTTTTACAAATTATATGGAGATTATTTATATTTGTTATATTTATTATTTCATTAAGTTAACTATATATTCATTATTTCATAAATATTTTGAATTATTTCTTAAATGGAAATTTATATCACACAGTAGAAAAACCATAGAACATTAATTGCAAAAAGAAAAAGCTCTGCGGTTGTCGTATCAAATTGTGCCAAGGGACCTGGGTCATGTAAACCATTTCTTTGGAAGAAAAATTCCAAATTATTTAATAATTATTGTAACGTTATATAATATACACAGTAATTACTTATGATATAATTTTTATTCATTTATTAGTATATGTAGCTAATATATAGCATATTATTAAGAAGCAATGACTGTGAAAACAAAATGCGGAAAAAATGAATGAAAAAATCATTTTGGATTTTATCCCACAATTTAAAAATACATTTTCATAAAGTGATATATAAGAGTAATCAGTGCATTTAATATAACATCATTAATTGCAAAGATAACATTGCATGATTACTATGTGATAGAATTTTCAAGCCGGCGTCCTGGCATAGGTGTAGCGCTTCTTCACCGTGATCTGGTCCCGGGTTCGAGTCCCGGTTTGGGCATGGTTGTTCTTCTGTTGTTCTATCTGCGAGATGTGTGAATGTGCCACCCTGTAAAAAGGGGTTGTGAAAGCGAATGAGTGATGCGTGAATAGCTAAGTCGTGCTCTTGGCCCTAATTGACGCTACTATAAAAACAAGAGACGCTCCCTCTCAGGCTTAAATCGACTGTCTTCGAACAGCTGGTTTGTCCGTGGCAAGTGCCATAAGGAACAACAATAGCAGAATTTTCAATTTAAATAAGATAAAGAATTGCATTGTGCGCAAAGGCAGATGAATACGTACTTTTATAATGCAATTATAAGATAAAGATATAAATATCGGCTTTCAAAAATAATTATATAAGGTTAATGAACCGCCAAACTAAGAAGAGTGTTTAGGATAACAAAAGAATTAGTGTGTATCAAGGAAAACAAAAATTGCAGTAGAACCTGATGTCATAAACCAAAATGAACTGATGAAAATCGCAAAAACCACACGCAGCTGGGGTGATAAATAGTAAAATAATTACAAATTACTGGATAAATTATTGAAGAATAGCTGGAAATGGCAGTCATTAATATTATTGTACTCACTACAAAGACATAACTATGATTTTTGGAAGCATTAGAAGCTATAAGGCATGCTTTTAATTTCTGACACTATGGCTACAGCCTCAATAGCTACTACCTAAATTTTTAAAAAACAACAACATAGATATAATAGAATTTGAAGGAGGCAAATTATTTATTTTTTGCATAATATTTATTTATTCCATTTACAGGTTGAAGGGATATTCAAATAGGAGACCAAATACAGGGTGTTTATAAAGTCCCGGACCCATTTTGATGTTTAATAACTCATAAAATAATAAAGATATAAACACACTTATGGCATTTATTGATGGAATAACTCATATATTTTCCTTTTCAGGTTTGAATATTTTTACTTTTGTAAATATCGTCTGCGGGTGTGGTTAATTTAAGATAATTTCATTTTCCAGTCTAAATATCTGTACTTTTCTAAATATTGTCTGCTTATTAATTGCATTTTTCTCTCTTTTGTTTTTGGCAATTATTGCAATGTTATGTTTACTTTTGATGTGTTTGTTCTATGTAGTACTTTTGTATGTGATGTTTTATTCGAGCGGATATTAAGGAGAATGCATACACCACAAGAGAAAGCACAGATTTTATGGTGGTTCATAGAAATGAAATCGATAGTGCAAGCACAGAGAAATTTCAGAAGAATTTACCAAAAAGATCCTCCATCCAAAAACAGCATCTTGCGGTGGAAAAAGAATTTTCTAGAAATTGGAAGTATCGAAGATAAGAAACGTTCCAGACGTCCTTGCACAAGTGATTTTGATGTTGAGCGTGTCAGAGAGACATTTTTACACAATCCTAGAATATCTGTGAGATCAGCGGCAACAGAATTGGATATGCCAATTTCGACGGTGTACAAGGTTATTAAGAAAAAATTAAGACTACAGGCATACAAAGTTCAAATTGTTCAAGTTTTGGAACCGAACGATAGGCCTAGGAGGATGGCATTTGCAACAGATATGCTAAGGAGGATAGAAGATGCTGCTGATTTTCTGAAGAGCATAATGTTCTCCGATGAAGCATCCTTTCATGTTTCTGGCATTGTTAATCGCCATAAAGTGCGCAAATGGCTCTGTGGATGCCGACATGCTTGTCGCTACCTGGCGTGAAATTGACTATCGACTTGATATTCTCCGTGCGAGGAAGGGGGCACACGTGGAAGCTCATTGACAAGGGTCATGAAACTTTTTGAGTCTATTTAACCATTTATGTTATTAATTTAAATCTATCTTTATTATTTTATGAGTTATTAAACATCAAAATGGGTCCGGGACTTTATAAACACCCTGTATTGCAGATTAATTTTCTGAATGAAAAGATGTATTCAACGCATTACGCATGAACATAAGCTATTGTTAAACAAAAGATAATTAAGGACATAGGAGATGATTGAAAATCTGTTTGATGTACCAAACAAAGATGGAATCAATAATCAATATCAAAAGTGAAATTGTCATCAAACGGGATTCTGAATTCAGTTAATGCATGCGCATCTATAGCCAAAGGCATCTTACCTTAAAGAGAAAGAACAAACATTAGCAGACGGGGACGGGAAATGATCATTGAATTCCAACAATTATTCAAAGGATAAGAACCAAAGGTGAATTGGGAAATATCTCTTTCTTTGAAGAAAAGATAATGGAGTTTTGAACTCAAGAATTATTAAATGAAAATCAATAATCTCAAAATAAACATTTATTAATGTCTTTGATTTGAGCAAAAGGGAAAGTTTAATTTTAACAATGAAATTTATTCCATTGAAATATATCTAAACATTATTTTAAATGACATAATTTCAAGTGGAAAATCAATGACATCCTGTTTTATGCAGATAATGAGCTATAAAAATATAGCTGTATTTTATAAATAATACTTCTGAAGATACAGATCACATTTTATTTTATAAGAATACGATTTCTTCCTTTTTGTGATTTATATCCATATATATCAGAATTAAAAATTCCTTATAAATATACATTATCGCTCTGAAAGGTTTTCATAATTATTCATTTCATTCTCTATTAATTGCCGAGTTTTCAAATGTAACTATTGAATCTCTGAACTTTTAAATGCAAAATATTGAATGACAGAATGCTACTAGAAATATATTCCGAATTCTTTATCTAAATTTGAATAGAACCTCTAACGCTTGTTATACGAAGATTAATCCTTACCTTTGCAAAATATGCAAACTTTAAAAAACTGTATATGTTACAATTAAAGTATGAAATCCGTTATTTTATAGAATACCTAGTTATTCCATGAAATAACTGATCGTTTCCGTTAAAGTGTAAAACTCTCTTGTATTTCATGGTTTAACTAGTTATTTCATAGAATAACGATCTGCAGCCCGTTAAAGTGTAAAATAATCTATATCATATATCTCGCACAACAAATACATTTACCTTCCATCCCTACTGCATTTATGTTTTTGTTTGTTTGTCTCAAAAATAAAAAAAATGTTTTTGTTTTAGAAATAATGTTCTTTGTAATTCCAAGTGTCATTTTAGTAATCCTTGTTATAACAAATGATTTTATGGTACGTTTCCATAAATACCATTTATACGCTGCATAAATTAGATAAATTGCTTCTTTTTCATTTTAATTGTCTATCATTAGTTTAATTTCATTTTAGATAAATTGTTTATTTTACACTTTAACTGTCTCTCATTAGTTCATTTATAGAATACCTAGTTATTTCATAGAATAACTAGTTAAAGCGTCAAATTAATAACATATTACACACTTTAACGGACACGATCAGTTATTTCATGGAATAACTAGGTTTTCTATGAAATAACTGCATTATATACTTTAACGGTAACATATACATAAACAAACGTCATTGCCAAATTACACATTTACATTATCTTAACATAATAATAAAAACTTTATCAACATAGAATACCTTATGAACTTTATCAACATAGCATGATTCCATAATTATTTTCACTTTCTCGTATACGTAGCATAGAAAAAATATAGTAATCGTCAAAAAATTCGAGCTCAAGGTTTTGACGAATCTTCACGTTTTATACCTTCCTGAAATCGAAAAACGCATTTAAAAAATGTCTGTCTGTCTGACTGTGACAAAGTTAACTCAAGAACGCTTTGAGTTTGTCGGATAAAATTTTGATACAGTCTTTACACCAAATTTGTAGATTTCTATCAAATTTTGAGTTAAATGTGTTGAAAGGAAGTCTGCTTACCCGGCTCTTCGTATATAATTAAAACAATAATTACAAAACGAAGAGAGCTATATAGACAAAATTAGGTACATAGATTTAACACCTGTAGCATAGGCATCTATCGAAATGTGAGATAAATTTAATAACCGGTTGACCGTCTGTCGGTCTGTACTTTCAAAAAGATGCAAAGGGAATAACTCAAAAACACAATGTCTTAAATATAGCAAAGTAGGCATACAATTTTGTGACTACAAGCACTTCCGCCGGTTTTAAAAAAACACTTCCTGAGGAATCCCAGCGGTTTCTTTTACTATTTTACCGTTCAAATTTTTATTTCTTGAATTTGCGATTGCTATATCTAATGCTATCTATAAGCAAGAGACAAGGATAAAAATGGAGATGATATTTGTATCCTATTATCATATTCCTATCTTTTACATTCATGCCACACAAAATGAAAAGAATAGTAATCATCTTTGGTTTGGTCTGGTTATATTAATACCCCGTTTGAAGCAACACTAGGGCTATTTTGGGACGGACCTCGTAATTTTGAACTGTAGTCTGATGGCGAGGACGACACCTGAGCTGGCACCCCTCTCACCAGACCAGCGGGAGGACGTTTCGTCACGACGAATTTAACGTGCAACAGACCTCCTTACACTACGGTTCTTCGGTGGAATCAGGTCTCGAACATGAAATCCTCCGGTTCCGAAGCCGAGACCTTACCACCAGGCCACAGCGGCTCATAGTAATCATCTTTGGAGAATTAAATATTATTTCTTGTATTTTAAGATTTATTCCTACCCTAATAACATGAAAACATCTTTAAATTACATATGCATCAAATGGAAAATAATTGTAAAGTTTATAAGCAAAATTCGATTAAATAAGACATTTTAGTATTTCTGTAATTTTTAAAATTTTTTGTAGTGTAGAGTATTTTGTAATGTAAATATTTTTGCCTCTTAACAGTAAGAAGCTTTGGTATTGGGTGAAGAAAAAACTGCATATAATATTTATTTACATGCAGGTTTCAAATAATTAATTCTTATATTTAATAAAAAACATTTTATAAAATTCTTTTTCACATTTGATTCAATATCACAAATTATATTTTCTGCATAAATTCTCTGATATGTTCGGTGGTGTGCCGACTTTTTTTTATGATTAGCATGCTTCCCACAGCTTTGTAACCCATTAGTGCAAGATGCTATTCGATATATCCGTGATATTTTTCGATATTCTGGATATTGTACAATATCATGAAGATAGGCTCTTTGTGCTAGTAGAGAATGTTCATTTCTAGCTTCGCATTTTAGCCAGTTTCTTCTTTGTTATGGGTTAATAGTTTTTATTGAAAGGACTAATACTGGGTAGAATTTAATGGCTAAGAAAAAAAATGAGAATTCAAGAAAATCTTCATCAGAGATTTCATTTTGAAACGATTATATGAATAAATGTTATTCATACAATAAAGAATTCATCATGCATTACAAAAAAAATTTGCTCAGTTATAAGCTATTTTATTTATTCTGCTATTCTTACAATATCTCCCGAAATTGTTCTGATGTTTGAAAGGAAAGATCAACTTGTATGATATTGTATGATGAACTTGTAGCAAGAAAAATTTCAACTTGTATGATTCAACACATTATCCATCCTATTGTTAACTTTGTATTAATATATTCAGTTTAAACTGATGTTTCCTTTGTAATAATTCATTCACTTTAAACTAATATTTCATTTTCCTCAATCGTTTATATTTCTCCGTAGGCTCGCAAATCTAAAATAAAATATCAGGCAAAATAAAACTAAAGTCTCTCTATAATTAATATATAATTATCTCTTATAAACTCACTTCTTCATATTTTTATGATTTTCCATATTCGCCCGTTTTAAAATATTCCAAATTAAATCGATTTCCCAATATAACCTTTAATTCATATTTAATAGGTGCAGGTAAGCATTGAAAATAAATAAAATTCTTAACTGATCTTTAGATTATACTTTTCTATGGCCTCTAGTAATCAAGCAGGACAATCAAGGCTCTAAATACCATTATTAGGACTGGCCTCGGTCATTAAAAGGTACTTTACTAATAATTGCACTTATATAATCAATCCTGGGACAGTGCATCAAATGACTGTTAAATCCTATTACAATTAGATTGAATAGGGAAGATAGAATTCGGCGCATAGTATGAGTTACTGGTGACATCTGCTCGTTATAGAAACAAGCGATTTTAATTATTAATAAATTGGGATGAGATCTCGGAGCTATTTTAGACGATTTTGAAAAAAGAAATTGCGATACCTACTGGAATATCCTATCCATTACCGAATTCGTAATTAATTGGTGAAGGCCGTAGAAGGAGAAATTACATCGTCATTAAATTGATCGACTCTGATATATCCTATAAGACTATTTTAAATAAGACAATTTAGTATTTTAAAAAATGAATATTATTTGGAATTTATTGTTGTTTTTAATGAATATATAAATAAGTTTAATTTCTATCAAAATTCCAGCTAATAAAATTTTTTGTTTATCCTACTAAATGAAACGATATATTTTTAGTTTTTATAAAATCTTCCGGAAGTATCAACGTTAATTTTAATTTTATGATTTTTGTATTTCTCCTAAAGAATTTTAAATTACGACGATTTAGAGTCTGATTTTTCCCATATTACATTTATTTACTAATACTTTTGATATAAACTTTGATTAATTTTCGAACTATTTAACTATCCAGTTCTTTCATTTTACACTTATTGTGTTGATTTGTTCTCGGACAGACAAACCTCCTGTGAATGGATTTCGTTCAAAATTTATAGGAATTTAAGAAGATCATGCTTCAAATCTGTTTCGCTCAAAGAATTACTGAGTTATCGAATTCACAAAGGAAATTACTCCTGATGCTAATTGCTATTAATGCTAATAACTATTATTGTTATTACTATAGGAACTAACTAACATTATTATTAATATTACTATAATCTATACTTTAGATGCTAAAAAAATGTAAGAAATATTAACTATCTAGTTGTTTCATTTTACAGTTATTGTATTCATATGAACTCGGGCAGGCAAACCTCCATTGAATGGATTTCATTCAAAATTTATAGAATTTTACAAAAATCATGCATCAAATCAGTCTCGTTCAAAGCATTACTCAGTTATCGAATTCACAAATGGAATTACTCTTGATGCTAATTACTATTATTGTTATTACTATAGTAACTAACTATCATCATCATTATTATTACTATAATCTCACTTTAGATGCTAAAAAATGTAAGAAATATTAACTATCTAGTTCTTTCATTTTACAGTTACTGTATTCATATGAACTCGAGCAGGCAAACCTCCAGTTAATGGATTTCGTTCAAAATTTATAGAATTTTACAAAAATCATGCTTCAAATCAGTCTCGTTCAAAGAATTACTCAGTTATCGAATTCACAAAGGAAATTACTCCTGATGCTAATTGCTATTAATGTTATAACTATTGATGCTAATAATTATTATTGTTATTACTATAGTAACTAACTATAATTATTATTAATATTACTATAATCTACACTTGAGATGCTAAAAAATGTAAGAAATATTAACTGTATAGTTCTTTCATTTTACAGTTACTGTATTCATATGAACTCGAGCAGGCAAACCTCCAGTGAATGGATTTCGTTCAAATTTTTTAGAATTTTACAAAAACCATGATCTAAATCTCAACCGACTCGCTCAAAGCCTTACTGAGTTATCGAATTCATCAACATAATTGCATAGTTCCAGTAATAATTTTTCGAACTTAAGAAGATTTGAAACGTGGAGATTCATCAAAATCCTCGAAGGTCGATTTTTTTTTATGATTACAATATGTTTCCTTCAATTTTTTTCGTATGAGGGCAAATAAAAATGTTGAAAGCTTCAAACAAAATCATAACTTCGAAAAATATTCATTTAAAAATAATTTAGATTTATTAAATTCACGCTAGAAATCGAAATTTCATTTTAAATATCGATCTTTGAAATATTGCTTTTATGCGACATATTAACGTATTCATCAAACTTTCCTTGAGAGTAAATTTATTAAAAATTATCTGGTTCCAGCCATTCTAGTAGAATGAGTGACAGCGTTGATTCCAGTTGTCAGTCGGCTTTTCAGAGAGGTATTTGTTTTCTAACTTCTAGCAGTTTATGGAGTGAAACTTCTTGGTGACGAGAAATCAATAAGCGAACTTGGAATGAAAAGCGGTTCTGTTTCTAATCCTGTATGATAATCCTTTGTTATTATACGAAATTCTTCAACTCTTTCTTTGGTTCCTACAAATTTGCTTATTATGAAAAGTTTCTTTATAATAAAAGTAAATATTCATAAATAAACCTTATTTGGACAGCTTTAATGATATACCATTCATGTTCAGTGGTAATTTTGCAAATACATTAATGCACATTTGCATTCATTTGTGAAACTTTTGATTCAGAGTTCAGACTTAAAACTTTTTAAAACTAAATAAATAGGGAATCATGGCAGTTAATGGCTATTGATTTTTTTATAGTTAACTGTGTTGTCTCCTATCCGCCCAGGAATATTAAGAGGCAAAATATAAAAGGCGTCTATTCATTAAGCAAAATAGGTTCATGTCATATAACGTATCTATAAAATAGTATATTTATTCTAATGTTATTTTTATATTTAAGATGATAATAAATTTAATAAAAACATATTTAAAAATACAAATTAACATAAAATTTTAATCTTTCTTCATTAGTTTATAATTCCTCATTATAAGTTTAGTTTAGTTATATTAATGTCACTTTTCAAAACAATATTAGGGCTATTTTGAGATGGACCTCGTATTTTTAAGCGGCAGTCAGATGACGAGGACGATGCCTGGTCTGGCACCTCCTTTTCAAACTTCACACCACACCAGTGGGAGGACATTTGACCCCAGCAGATTTAGCGTGCACCAGATTCGCTTTCACGGCGATCTCGAACCTGAAAGCCTCCGGTTCCGAAGTCGAGACCCGACCACGGCGGCCGTCATAACGCTTATTGAAATTATATTGAAATCAGTACTTTATTCACAATTTAGTAGCGCCTCGCGAACGAAATATAAAATTTAAGCATTTGATGACTTTCTGATAATGAAGTTCTGCAAATATTAATACATTGCGTAGGCATCGATAAAGTATATGTACAAAATTTTAGTTAACTATATTTATGTCCAATTTTGAAAAAACACAAAAGCTATTTTGGGACGGACATCGCAGTTTAGAACCTAATTTAGATGGCGAGGATGACATATAAGCCCTTGCTTTACTTCCCAAACCGCTCCACACCAACAGGCATACATTTGAATGTAATATAATCTTTGAGTTTAAGGGAAATAATACGCACATGAACCTTCTATGCAGCCGTTATCTAGTGGAATCAGATAACTTACTTGAAAAATTCCCGGACTCGAGAGCAAAATTTCAAATATTTAGCATATTAGGAAATAAATTAAAAAATTCAACTTTTATACGCAGAGAATAAAATAAGCAATAGCTGTTTTAATTTTGATTTTAAAGGAAATAGATGCGTTTTCTTTCAAAATTACAGGTTTCGCTTCAGCCATGTTGGAAAATTTACAGTCACTATGTCATAAACAGTCATAATAACAAAGCGAAATGCCATGAATAAATTAAGAAAGATTTTCAGTGGCCTTTTATTATCTTACGATAAATCTTCAAAGCAGATGCTTTTATGTAAGGAAACATACTTATCTTCAAAAAGTCTGCGATTCATTTTGTAGCAACGATCTGCATTAAATCTGTCATTAAAATAACATGAAATCGATAACTAAAGGCTTATTGCTATGATTATTTTTATTTACCGGATTTATGTTATGATGGCAAACCATATCATTTTGTGTTTGTTTGAATCATTAATGTCTTCCTCTTTCGGAAAACAAAGTCATCGTTTAGAATTTTTATCATTTGAAAGAAAATAGCGTCTTTTGCACAGCATATTCAAAATGCCGAGTCGTGAAAATGTTCTTTCAGTACGACTGACTTTTGTTCACAGAACAAATCGGCATTCAGCATTCCTTCAGCGTTCCCTTTCATTGGAATAAAAAATTCAGTGGAAGAGTTGTTCCTTTGTGGGTTGAAGGAGCGCATATAATACATGTAGATAATGTCATTGTTTGGTAAATGAAAGGTGTTTTCATGAAGGAAAATGTGAGAAAGAATTTTGCAGGAGGACATTTTATATATTTTTTTCTGCACCGAATGATAATAACCTAATAATCAGAAAGCTTTGCACATATTTAACGAATTAAATTTAAGCATGAAACTATAATAGTCCAACTGTCCAATCCGTCATTGGTTCAGTTAGCTATTAATGTTTGCTCAAAATAAACTATTCGAATTTCAAAAGAAACAAAGAATCGAATATTTATTTATTTCGAAGTAAGTACAAACTTATAAAACTAAATTTATATGCATTAATTATAATAATTATATATACCGGAGATTATATTTATATTTGACATCTATTCTAATTACAGAACATTGTACAAGAAATTCAGCCTTTTTTTTCGCGTTGAAGAAACAGTACAGATTATTTCGATCAATTTACATTGCCTTATTTTCCTCCATTTTTTGCTATTTACATTAAGAAATGTTTCGTTCCTACAAACAAATGTGTTCGAAACACAGAATTCAGAATCAATACAGTGGCTTAATTTGATATTTACAATAAAGGAACCTACGACTGTACATACAAACGAGTTAAAAGAAAAATGGTGACCAATGATCTGAGTAGTTGCTTTCTATATTTAATTTGACACCATTTCTTAATTTGTTGAAAATAAGAGAAAATTGTAAAGGTCGACGAAGTGAACATAATTTATTGATTTTAAATGACTTTGACACAGAATATGCGAAGGCCGCGATGGCTTTGTAGTAAAGTCCCGGCTTCGGAACCGAAGGGTTTTAGGTTCGAGACGCAATTCCACAAAATAAACGTCGTTTAAGGGTCTGGTGCATGTTAAACGTCCTCCCGCATTTGTGGTGAAGGGGTTGGGGTGCTAACTCAGGTGTCGTCCTCGTCATTAGACCGTTCAAAATTACGAGGTCTGTCCCAAGATAGCTCCAGTGTTGCTTTAAAACGGGATGCTAATATAACTAAACTAAAATGAAAGACATAGAATCTGAAATAAATTTTAATGACTGAAAGCAGAAAAGATGTGTTATTGTCTAAAATACGATAATAAATAATATATACTCTAAACCGCGTTTTAATGGGTTGAAATGATCTCTATAAAATTGGAAGTCTTTTGAATGATAAATTGTGTTGTAAACAACATTTAAAATGATCTTTTGAAATTGCGATGTGTAATGTTCATATATATTATTTAATGAAAGAAAATATATTAGTAACAAACATATTTTGCATGAAATTTTCATACTTCAGCTTGTCATAAAGATGAAACAATGTATCAAGATTATTAAAGATGTATAATAGATGCAAATATGATGATATTCAAAAATGCAGATCCATGAATATTATATTGAATTTTGTTTTTATCTCTTTGCACTCGTATCATAAATTTGAAAGTTGGAATTCTGAAAAATGGATCGTTTTCACATTGTTGGTCAAAGGTAACTAACTATACACAGTTTGAAAAATTCTAAGAATAATTTTTAAGAATTGAAGTAATTCAATCTCTGGTTTATTTCCAACTCCGTAAGTGTTAAAACAAATGCTTATAAATGCATTATTTTTTCGCAGTCAAATGGGTTCTTATATTTCTTATTAGTTTTAAAGAATTTGTTGAAAATGAGTTTCATAATTAACCCAAAAAACAACTGTACATTTCGAAGTAGTTCAAAGTATTAAGATTTTGAAAGAACAATATCTTAAATCAAATCAAACATTTTAAATTTGACTTGTGGTATACACCTAATTAAATACTGTTCACATAACTGCTGAAGCTCATAAATATATATTATCCTTCAAAAATATGCAGCAACTAAAAATGTTGAATTCATAAATAAAATGAGATGAAAAACTAAAAATATTTCATTCGCAATATCAATATTTTTCGCATCCATTACGGTCACATAGAACAAATTTATATTTATACTGATATAATTATTTTTTAATTTTGTGTAACAAATAATTAAAAATTTACAACTATCTTCATGACTAAATGATTAACACATACCGAATATAGTATTAAATATCTATGTAATTTTAAGTATAATTTTGCTCACATTCATCTTAGTTCATCATTTTCAGATAAAACATATTATCTGACTATATTTCTCATTTTTCCCATTTCCAACCCTCCCTTTATTTCATATAATTGGCGAAGAAGAACCATCTCAATCTGATTGTATCGGATGTTGCCAGAAAAATAGCCAAAAACACATATGCAGTTAGATCAGGCACATTTCGCTTCAATTCCTCGGGTTATGCTCAGCATTCAAACTAAACTTCTTAGAGTGGATAAACATAATGTAAGATTCTCACAGAAATCGTAAATGAGATTGTTCAGGGTATTATTCCAAAAAAAAACACTGAATGTTAGAATTGTTCTGAATGCTAATGTTCACGGAAAGGCCAGAGTGGGATTTAGAGAATTAAGAAAATAAAGGTACTGTTTATAAGCAGTCATACTATTAGTAATTACGTCAGGTACCAAGTTCAATCAAAAGTTAGTTGCATTTCATCAAAATTTGTAGCTGAAGGATAAATTTAATGAAACATTGTGGCAATAATGCAGACATTATCTACTTTGTTTGAGCTGCGACATTCATGCAGCAATTTTAGCTTGTATGATAATCAGTTGTAAGCATATCTCCACAATAGCAATTGGTATGCAAATTGGAAAGTGATTCGCTTTTCACGAGCGAAATAATTTAGCTTCACTGAAATATAGCGGCAGTTGCATGAGTGTATGATGAAGAATGTATGTACCGATGTTGACGATGCTGATCAAGAGGGAAAGAGGCAATATATTAGCTGCGATGATTCTTTGTCAGATCATTGACGCATGAAAAAGTAAGACAAGATTTCTGAGCAGAAGGCAATGAAACACTTATGTACTCCTAAAAAATAATGTTTAAATTACGAAAGTGAAAAACAGATATTTCATGGACATTTGGGATAGACAAATAAATTAAAGATATTGTAAAATTTCTGTCCCGTTTTAGTTTCTTAAACAGACCAATTACTTTTTTACTCTTGCTGTTGTGTTATGGCATTTTACAAGTCTCCTAAAGCGATTTGTCAGCTATTGAAGTCGAATGAGCGTCTCTTGTTTTTTATGTTGCGCCAACTAGGGCCAAGAGTACCACTTAGCTACTCACACAGTCCTTTTTACGGGGCACTCTTCACTCATGCATTTCATTCACTCATCTACAGATCGTAATTTAGACCTGAATCAGGGAACGATCACTTCTGAACCAATACCTGCAGCGGTATTACTCTCAGCAAGGAGAACTTTGTGACCTCGACAGATTTATAATTGTGCCAGCCACCACACACACAGGGTTTGAGCTCGCAACTTAAGAGCGAATCCAACGCCCTACCAAACAGACTATCCCGGCCCTTTTACTCTTGTAATATGCTCGTTGAAAACATTCTACAGAGACAACGTTAGACCTACCAAATCCGCTACTTAGTTATTTTTTGTACAGTTAGTTCTGCTATAAAAGGAGTTTTGAAGATTTTAATTAGATTTTGTATTATAAATCTAATCAAACTATTCAAGGTCTCATATATTTTAGTGAATATTTTTTCAAAAACATTCTTACTCAGTTTTAAAACTCTGAATATATAATTTTCAAACATGTGAGTTCTCATTTCTTTTATTAAAAAAATGAAAAATGCTTTCCCTCTGTAACATTTTCAGTCTTCCTTGTCGGAAGTATTATCATGCCACAACGTTTCAGAATAGGAGAACGAATTTGCTTTAAATTTTTAACGAAATGATAATACTGTTAAATAAACTAAATGAAAATGAATTAAGAAAAGAAGAAAGAAAACAGGCAATCAATCTTATTTTACTAAGAGCAATAAGTCGCTGTTCAAAGTCATTTTTTTTTTCAAATTTAAGAATAATAAGCAGAAAAGAAATTCAAAGCGAAATATTGTAGTTTGTTACTAATATATTCAATTAAGTTATTAATAATGCTTCATTTAAGTTAAAAACTAACTGAAGTTTTAAATTTCCAGAATAACTAGTATTCGCAAACAGAACCAAATACAATGAAAAGAAATAAAACCTATGCAAGAATAACTTTTACAAAATGTCTTTGAAGCGATAGCTAACAATAATATTAACTATTACAACAATTTCAGAAAATATACTAAAGTATGATGCCTTAAATTTCGAATAATTTATCTATTTGAAATTAGCCATTTTAAAATGCAAAAATATAAAAATAAAACAGAATCTGTAAAGTAAAAGAGAACTCGATCTGTCATGAATGGAATAAAATCAGAACTTCGGGAACTAATCACAAGACAATCAAAGACATTAAAAAGACAGCTAATTAATATTATTGCTTTTGAATTCAGTAAATATCTTATTCTAATTGAGAACATTTATCTGAAACCCATATTGCTACTTCAAAGGGAAAAATATCGCGCATGTCGAAAACATTTATATTTGAAAAAATTATCATATTCTGATAATTTGGGGTTACCTTATACAGAATCCAAAGCAGTAAAAGCAATTCATGTTTTCAATGGTTTTAAAATTGTTCTAGTATTTATTACAGGAAAATTAAATCACAGATTAACATATGAATGTCAACGCAATTTCTTTAACGAAGCCTAAATATAAGGAAGAAAATGCGTTTGCATGAATAGAATAGAATTCATGCAATTACAGAATTGTTAGAGCATATCTTCCTGGGGAATGAAGGGGGCGACGGTGGCCTGGTGGAAAGATCTGGTGGTAAGTTGTTTCTGGTTTACGCTAAATCCGCCGGGCCAAACGCCCTCCCGCTGGTGTGGCGTGGAAGCTTGGAGATGGGAACGGGTGCCAGTTCAGGTGTCGTCCTCGTCGTCTGACCATGGTTCAAAATTACGAGGTCCGTCCCAAAGGAGCCCTAGTGTTGCTTTAAAACGGGATGTTCATATAACTAAACTAAACTAAATCCTAGAGAATTAAGCTTACAGAATTGCCACAAAGTCAAGGCTCAGAAACTATGTGCATTTTACTTTACATACTAATATTCAGTGTTCAAAGAGCTCAGTTGCAATTCACAAAGTTGAAATCAAGTTGAATTTATTCTTTCGATTTGCCGTTGTTATAAATAAATTCCTTTTACCTTACATTTATGCATTTTGAAGCAGAACGTGCTTCCAAATGGCATTGGTATTCAAAGTGCCTTTTGTTGTATCTACGATTTTTTAAAGCACTATAACAGACTGCATCGATTGTTAAAGACAATCTTTTTTTTTCGTATTTAAGAGCAAAAGGCCTATGTGGGAAATAAATAAACTTTCTAAATAAGTGAGAGATTATCTTTTTTTTTCTCTCTTCAGTTTTAGCCATTACGGGAATCAAAACGTTAATTACCATTACGTAGATTGGCGTCGGTCTTTAAATAGTATCTGATTAATAATGACACTTATTTAATCGCCGCCGGAACTATGTCAAATTATTATTTAATCCTATCAGAAGCGGATGATAGTACAAAAATGGGATGTATCGTTTTGTAGCGAAGGCGCAATGCTGACATTTGCTCGTTAAATAGAAACGATGGAAAAATTATTGGGAGTTATTTTAGGAAATACCGAGAAGAAAAAAAGTACAGCTTGTAATTTCCCAAATATACCCTCCGATCATTATACTCATAATTAATTGATGAAGCTTAAAATTGCCGATAATATGCATAATTATGTAAAATGATGTCCATTTCAAATCAGGGAAAACAAGAGTGTTTTTTAAATGGATATTCCTTATAGAAGGACGGTACTTAATGAGAAATTTTGTTTCTGATTATTCCAGAAAAAGCTTTTTATTTACATTTCTCAGCATGTGATGGTTTTATATATTATTCTAAGTCAAATTCTTTTCCTGTGTGTTATGAAATCTTTGTATTTTAGAGATTGCATAATGAAATCTATCAAAAATATTGAGACTAAATTTAATTTTACGTTGATTTTTTTTCTCGTATGGATTTTATCATCAAAATGCATACTTCAAATTTCGTTTATTATCTTTCTAACCATTTAACAATCAATTTAAATAATTTAATGCGTGATTTAATGCGTAATAATTAATAAATCATTTTTCACGTAAAAATTATATTTAAAGATCCAGTATTTTTTAGCCTTTTTTCTTGGCACCCAAATTTTGTTATTTTCATAAATTAATCAATTATCCATTTTTTGATTTTTTGTAAAATAGCAGACATTTTATGAATAGCAGACACATTTTGTGAATCTCATTCATTTGTTTGTTCATTGCAGTCTTTAATAAATAATTTAGTAGTACTATTGAAAGTATTTTTGAACATAAATGGGAGAGGAAAAAATCTTATCGCCATAGGTATTTATATAATGTAGAAATGAAATATCTGATATGTGTGCTCTTAGATAATTAATATCATTTGGAGCTATGCACGTGAGAGTAATATTGATTTTTTTTCTTAACCTATCATTATTGTAACTTCATTATTGTTACCTCAATCACTAAATTAGATTTTTTTTCAATTATAATAGTAAACTTTTTTTTCACAAAATATTAATCGTTTAAGAAAATATTAATAAATTGTCTATAATGTCAGAAAACAATCTCAAGAGAGCAATGTTTTTCTTTAGTGTAAATTAATTACATGTCTAGACATAAACAATTACACTTAATTATCAAATTTTTTTCCCGTTTTCAAATGCAATTATTTTAAGATGATGTAGAAAAAAAAATTATCTAGTGGTTAAACTTTTTAAAAAATAAATTTATGTCTACTTTATTATCGATTTAATTCAAGGTTTCAATTACTCGCCATCCATTAGTCTGAAATCGAGGCGAAAACTATATTATTTTGGACATTTATGCGATCGTTAGGAAATGTAAAATTTTGTCTAAAGCTATAAAATGGAATTTTAAATTGAAAGTTAAAATGTAGAAATTGTAATTTATATATAATCAAAATTTATCCATTTTTACCATATGTTTTGAAATTAATTAATCTCATTTTGCTTAAGCAGCCTAGAATCTTTGAAATTAATAATACAAAAAAGCTTAAAAGATAAAAGTGAATTATTAAAATGAGAGCAAAAAACAAGAAAAAAATATCTAAATTATAAATCAACGATAAAAAGTAAACATCACAGTTTATAATTATTGCAATATTTTAATATCAACTTCATACAACTTTTTTGGCATTTCCTTTTTACTTTCTCGTTCACGAAATACTGAGAAAGTATAATAGTCGTCAAAAAATTCGAAATCAAGATTTTGACGATTTCCCCATTTTAGAAATCTCTGAGTTCAAAAAATACATTTTTGGAAAATGTTCGTCTGTCTGTTACAAAAATAACTCAAAAACGGTTTGATCTAGACGGATGAAATTTGGCATATAGGCTTAAACGAATTGTGAATTTCTATCAAATTTTGAGCCAAAATTATAAATCCACTCAGAGGAAGTCAGCCTGTCCGACTGTTTGAATATTAAATAGTACAATAGTACTACAAAACGAAGAGAACTAGATAGATAAATTTCGGTACAGATATTTAACATCATTAGTACAGACGCCTACTAGATTTTGAGCGAAATCCAACAAGAGTTTGACTGTTAAATCCGATTTCCTTGGTCTGTACTTCGGTAAACGTGATAATTAAAAAACACAATGACTTAAAATTATCCAAAAATGGTACTTTAAGTGTAGTTTTTTAAGTGAAACCCACGCCAAGGATCATGCGATAGATTCAGTAAAAACGCTAAATTCCATCCAAGGGTTAATAATAATAAGGGGTAATATAATTATATTAATATATTATCCAAGGGTTAAACGTCTGGGCCAAACATTCTCCCACTGTTGTGGTGTGGTATGAAGAGGAGGAGAGTGCAGCTTAAATGTCGTCCTCGTCATCTGACATTGGTTCAAAACTACGAGGTCCATTCCAAAATAGCCCTAGTGTTGCTTTAAAACGGGACGTTAATATAACTAAACTAAACCAAGGGTTAATATTTCGTAACTATTGTTCGCCAATGCCGTACATTGTGTACACTGGGATAATATTTTTATTAAAGAGTGTGCCAGAAAGTTTGGGAGAGATCGCTCAAGCTGGTTTAGAATACTGATCAACTGGGGAAATAAGTTGGATTTATCATCTTTTAATTCAGATATTTAAAAAAATTCCATATAACTATCCTTAAAATTGTGGTTTTTAGTTCATTAATTAATAACGCAAGGGGATTGAAAATTTGATGTTAAAACAGAAATTCTGTGAATGCTCTGATTATTTTAAAATAGGATTTATTAAATTCACGATAACTGAAATCTCATTTCAAAAGTTATTTGTCTTTGATATACTTTGCCTGTACGACACATCTAGTGAGTTCACTGATTTTCTGTCGAAGGCAAATTTATTAAAAGTCATCCTCTTCCAGCCAGTCTAGTAAAAATAGTGGGCCAGTGACAGCGCCGTCGCCTGATGTCAGCCACCCTTTCAGCTAGTTATTTCTTTTCTAACTTCCAGCAGTTTATTGAGCGAAACTTCATTCTCCGTGACAAGAAATCAATAAGTAAACTTAGAATCAACTGCTGTTCTGTTGCTATTTCTGTTTCGATACTTTTTTTACTCTTAAGCGAAGTTCTTTTAATGTGAAACAATATTCGGCGCCTAGAGAAACGCTTGTCACGATTAATCCCACCGTAATAAAAGCGCGGATTCATTAATCTTGCTTATTTGGACAGCTGCCTTCAAACGTGATTTAGGTTTATTGGTAATTTTGAAAATATTTTGATGCAATCAAAATTAATTTCTGGCTTCTCTTTTTAAATGTGAATCAACAACAAAAGTCAGTGAAGAACCAAAGAAAAATAGCTTTATATAATCATTGTTAGATAAAAAAAATATTATCTACATTAGTAGGAGAAATTAGTATTTATAAATGAATTAGTAGTGATATCTGTTGTTAGTAAAACCATGATTTTATAAGAATGTAATTAATAAAAGATTCTAGAACTTGTCGAAAAGGAGACGGTTGCGAATAGTAATATCAAATGTCATAAACAATAAAGTTGCATAATTATGACATGATTCTTATCAGTTTTGTTTCTACAAAGATTCTAGAACTTGTCGAAAAGGAGACGGTTGCAAATAGTAATGTCAAATGTCATAAACAATAAAGTTGCATAATTATGACATGATTCTTATCAGTTTTGTTTCTAGAAAGATTCTAGAACTTGTCGAAAAGGAGACGGTTGCGAATAGTAATGTCAAATGTCATAAACAATAAAGTTGCATAATTATGACATGATTCTTATCAATTTTGTTTCTAGAAAGATTCTAGAACTTGTCGAAAAGGAGACGGTTGCGAATAGTAATGTCAAATTGCACAAACAATAAAGTTGCATCATTCTGACATGATTCTTATCAGTTTTGTTTCTAGAAAGATTCTAGAATTTATCGAAAAGGAGATGGTTGCGAATAGTAATGTCAAATTGCACAAACAATAAAGTTGCATCATTCTGACATGATTCTTATCAGTTTTGTTTCTAGAAAGATTCTAGAATTTGTCGAACAGGAGATGGTTGCGAATAGCAATGTCAAATTGCACAAACAATAAAGTTGCATCATTCTGACATGATTCTTATCAGTTTTGTTTCTAGAAAGATTCTAGAACTTGTCGAAAAGGAGATGGTTGCAAATAGTAATGTCAAATTGCACAAACAATAAAGTTGCATCATTCTGACATGATTCTTATCAGTTTTGTTTCTAGACAGATTCTAGAACTTGTCGAAAAGGAGACGGTTGCGAATAGTAATGTCAAATGTCATAAACAATAAAGTTGCATAATTATGACATGATTCTTATCAGTTTTGTTTCTACAAAGATTCTAGAACTTGTCGAAAAGGAGACGGTTGCGAATAGTAATGTCAAATGTCATAAACAATAAAGTTGCATAATTATGACATGATTCTTATCAATTTTGTTTCTACAAAGATTCTAGAACTTGTCGAAAAGGAGACGGTTGCGAATAGTAATGTCAAATGTCATAAACAATAAAGTTGCATAATTATGACATGATTCTTATCAATTTTGTTTCTACAAAGATTCTAGAACTTGTCGAAAAGGAGACGGTTGCGAATAGTAATGTCAAATGTCATAAACAATAAAGTTGCATAATTATGACATGATTCTTATCAGTTTTGTTTCTACAAAGATTCTAGAACTTGTCGAAAAGGAGACGGTTGCGAATAGTAATGTCAAATGTCATAAACAATAAAGTTGCATAATTATGACATGATTCTTATCAATTTTGTTTCTACAAAGATTCTAGAACTTGTCGAAAAGGAGACGGTTGCGAATAGTAATGTCAAATTGCACAAACAATAAAGTTGCATCATTCTGACATGATTCTTATCAGTTTTGTTTCTACAAAGATTCTAGAACTTGTCGAAAAGGAGATGGTTGCGAATAGTAATGTCAAATTGCACAAACAATAAAGTTGCATCATTCTGACATGATTCTTATCAGTTTTGTTTCTAGAAAGATTCTAGAAATTGTCGAAAAGGAGATGGTTGCGAATAGTAATGTCAAATTGCACAAGCAATAAAGTTGCATCATTCTGACATGATTCTTATCAGTTTTGTTTCTAGAAAGATTCTAGAAATTGTCGAAAAGGAGATGGTTGCGAATAGTAATGTCAAATTGCACAAACAATAAAGTTGCATCATTCTGACATGATTTTTATCAGTTTTGTTTCTAGAAAGATTCTAGAATTTATCGAAAAGGAGATGGTTGCGAATAGCAATGTCAAATTGGATAAACAATAAAGTTGCATCATTCTGACATGATTCTTATCAGTTTTGTTTTTAGAAAGATTCTAGAAGTTGTCGAAAAGGAGACGGTTGCGAATAGTAATGTCAAATTGCACAAACAATAAAGTTGCATCATTCTGACATGATTCTTATCAGTTTTGTTTTTAGAAAGATTCTAGAACTTGTCGAAAAGGAGATGGTTGCGAATAGCAATGTCAAATTACATAAACAATAAAGTTGCATCATTCTGACATGATTTTTATCAGTTTTGTTTCTAGAAAGATTCTAGAATTTGTCGAAAAGGAGACGGTTGCGAATAGTAATGTCAAATGTCATAAACAATAAAGTTGCATAATTATGACATGATTCTTATCAGTTTTGTTTCTAGAAAGATTCTAGAACTTGTCGAAAAGGAGATGGTTGCGAATAGTTATGTCAAATTGCATAAACAATAAAGTTTATTCTGACATGATTCTTATTAGTTTTGTTTCTAGAAAGATTCTAGAACATGTCAAAAAGGCGATGGTTGCGAAAAGTAATGTCAAATTGTATAAACAATAAAGTTGCACCATTCTGACATGATTCTTATTAATTTTGATTCTAGAAAGATTCTAGAACTTGTCGAAGAGGAGATGGTTGCGAATAGTAATGTCAAATTGCATAAACAATAAAGTTGTCTCATTCTGACATGATTCTAATCAATTTTGTTTCTAGAAAGATTCTGGAACTGGTTGAAAAGGAGATGGTTGCGAATAGTAATGTCAAATTGCGCAGACGTCCTGGCATAGGGGTAGCGCGTCTTCCCCGTGATCTGGGCGTCCCGGGTTCGAGTCCCGGTTTGGGCGTGGTTGTTCTTCTGTTGTTCTATCTGTTGTTCTATCTGTGATATGTGTGAATGTGCCCTCCTGTAAAAAGGGGCTGTGCAAGCGAATGAGTGATGCGTGAGTGGCAAAGTCGTACTCTTGGCTCTAGTTGGCGCTGCTATAAAAAATAAGAGACGTTCCCCCTCAGGCTTAAATTGCTGTCTTCGTAACAGCGGGCTTGTCAGTGGCAAGTGGCATAAGAAACAAACAAACAAACAATGTCAAATTGCATAAACAATGAAGTTGCATCATTCTGACATGATTTTTAACAATTTCGTTTCGACAATATAATTTTATATTCATTCTGTACTTTGAAGTGGAAAAATTAGTTTTCACATCACGACACTAATATATATATAGTTAATAACTAAATGATATTTTAAGATTGTTACGTCACATAATTTGACTATATAGCAACTCTACAAATAATAAAAGTGATTACATAGCATCTCTACAAATAATAAAAGAGAATATGTATCTGCGTGTATCCGTTTGTTGACAGCTTCACGCCAAGAGATTTAATTTACAGATGAGAATTTTAGAGCAAATATATTTAGGAGAATGAAAACGGGCAATTTGGTGCGGAATTTTTCAAAAAAGTATAATTAGATTGATATGTGTTAATTGATTATGTAAGAATTTGGATCCCCAACCCCGGAAAATTTTTGAAATATGATTGAACAACAACAGTCTTTATACCATTTTAAATTCAAACAATTGTTTTTAATTACACCAATTAAATTATTATGCATTTTTAATGGATTTTAATAATTTCTTGAAATTATTTTATGCTGCGTCTACAACACTATTTTTGGTATTTCATAAATATAAATTGTGTTACATTTTTATCATTGTTAAAAGCTGTGGAGGAAAGTCTATTTATCACTTGTACAATTTATATGAGGAATAAGAAAGTGAAGTTACATTATAGCGAAAAACAATGTGTAATTCGAATAAATTTTTTCTACTTTTACACTTTTAATAGTACAGTGTAGGACTTATTTCTGACATGAATCTAATATTCACAATAAACAGAAAGAAAGTAGGGTCTTTGAAATTAAACAGTTGTAATATCTATCTCAATCTGGTGCTTAAAAATACTTTGTTCAGGTATCGCGAACTTGATTCTATGTACTAAATATTTAAAGTAAATTAAATGGAGACCAATAATCCAGATGAATCACCTGGTTTCTAAAGCCAAATTAAACAATGCAATTGCCCAACAAATTGAATTAAGGATTATTACCTCAATTTCTACCAATTCAGTCTATTTTCTTGAAATAGCAGTAATTACAATCAATGTACATTTTATTCTATTGCGACTCTAATTTGAATTGCTCTCGTTAAAAGTAATCTGTAAACAGTGAGATTTTCAGTTTGATATTTGGTTCTATCCGTGACTGGAAAAAGAACATGTTTTCTGTAATGATTCATGTTTGAATTTGATGAATTTCTTTCTCTTCTCTTATAAAATCGTTATTGGTAGCATTTTTTTCATATTGTGTAAGGTTTCTCTATTGCCAAAGTATTTATGATTTAAACCTCTTTATATAAGATTTTAAAGATTAATGAAAATTACTTAATCGGTCTTTCAATATTCAAATTCATAGAAATGGTACCAGCTTTGAATTTGATTACAAATAAGAAGAAAAAAAATCTTCTTATATGAACAGTTTCATACTAGAAAAAAACTTGAATCAATTCATTCTAATAAAGGTGACTAATATGAGGTACTCAACTGAATCACCAAAAATTTTGACGTTAAACACCATTGACTGAATCACCATTTTTTTATGTTGATTGCCATTCGAGGTGAAGTAATTGATTGATTTCTAGGATTAGAACACGAGAATTCGAAATTGAGTTATTCTAATACATGTTTCAGATATTCTTATGAGTTTCACATTTAGTATTGCCATATTTTCATGATCAATTGATGGATATAAAGATACTGAAGGAGGTTTTCAATTCTGGAATTATAATTGAGCCATTTTGAGAAAGACTAACTATTTTTATCAATCTGAGATAGTGAGAACATCTGCATGAATCTGGGAGCACGGCAGGGCCCCCGCCAAGTCGAGCAAAAACAAGCGGCACGGCCGTACCATCTTTTTCTCGAAGCAGTTAAGGCCATTTTCGACCCCCTATAACTTTGTTATGGATAAAACTAGAAATCTGAATTTTCAGTAACCGGGCAGACAATATATAAATACGGTATATTTCAAATTTCATTAAATTTGAACCAGTAGTTTAAGAATTATAACTAGTCAAAGTTTGTGAATTTTGTCACTGACTGACTGACCGATCATCAAAACTCTAAGGCACTTCTAGCAGACATAGAAGCTTCAAATTTAAAATACAATTAGTGCTTAGTGTATAAATCAAGGAAAAACTAAAATATCCGTGTAATAATGGACGGATCGATAAATGTTTTGAGCATTATCCATTTTGTCAGCAAATCCGTCGCCAAATGGTCGCCAAGTTTGTCACCAAGCTCTGGGATCACTGGCTCGGCATCCGACAGCATCCAATACAGATTACTGTAAAACGGTCTTTCTTATGATGACACTATTTGCTCTGAGAAGCAAAATTACAGGTTTGTAACAATATCTAATTTGAAATAATTCAATTTGAAGCTGTGGAAGCTGCAAACGCGATGGGTGACTTTCAGAGAATCAATCTGGTAGAAGAATAGCAAACTAATCTTCAAAGTATGATCGTAAAACTTAATGCCGATCCAAAAAGAGTCTTCGATATGATCACAAATAAAATGGACACAACTGATAATAACGCTGACGTTTTACGCTGTTTTGTGAGTGGAACTGGTGGCACTGGAAAGAGCTTTTTAATAAAAAATTTTGAAAGTTTGGGTTAAGACGTATTTAAACAAAAAAGTGGCAGTTAGTACCCCAACAGGAATAGCTGCATTCAATGTGAATGGATTGACTATACATAGACTATTGCAGCTGCCTGTAGAACACAAGCAACCACCGAAATGCAAGGCACTTTCTGATGAAGTGCTCCAAGTTCTGAGATCAGATTTGAAAGAAGTAGTGTTGTTTATCATAGACAAAGTGTCGGTGATATCCAATGTTACTTTAACATATATTCATTTACGCTTACCTGAAATATTCGACACAAGCGATGATCAGAATGAGTGGTTTGGAAAAAAACATCTTGTATTTTTCAGAGATCTCTTACAGCTTTCGCCGGTAATAGAAAAGTCACTTTTTGAAAAACTACCAACTGCTGAAACTCATAAGTTGTTAGGTTCTCTCAGGATACCGAATCTGTGGATTGAACTGTTCATATACGATGAACTTACAATTAAAATGAGACAGCTCAATGATTCTGACTTTGTTGAAATGCTAAATACAATAAGATTAGATGTGACTACACAAAAGGACCGCGACTTACTCTCGACTAGATTAATAACTCTAAAATCCAATTCAAATGAAAACAGATTAATTGAAATAATTGAACACCTCTCGAAACTTCCTGATGATACCGTTTGCTTATTACTTACAAAATACATGTGTCAACAATTAAATACTGCAATGCTTAAATCTTTTCCACATCCCGAAATAAAACTTACAGCTGTAGATAGCATAGATTGCCCCAGATACCTCACAAAAAGAACTCGTGAATGCATACAAAAAATATGAAGACGATGCTCCTACGACTGCAAGCCTGGAAGAGAAAATAATTATAAAAATAGGAGTAAAAGTCATGTTAAGGCGAAATATTGACGTGAGTCTTGGTTTAGTTCAGGGTTCTATCGATATAGTGCAAAGAATAAAGGTTGATTCGGAAAATACAAAAATAATTAAGAAAATATACATTACATTTAATAAAACACATTTTTACGAGCTTAGTCCGGTCAAAATTAAATTTGAAATTATTAATAGAGCTTATGTTCATCTCGAACAGTTTCCCATATGTATAGCCTATGCTATAATTATACACAAAAGTCAGAGCCTAAATCTAAATAATGCACTGATGAATATCGGTCCAGCAGTATTCACACCCGGTCAAGCATACGTGGCAATTTCGAGAGTTATAAGTCTGGAAGACTTACATCTAATAAATGTCGACTTTGGAAGTATTAAAGTGCAGGAATCCTCAATTTGTGAATACAACAGACTAAGAAGCATTTACCGTTCAGACTTGTCAAAAATTGTAGCATCAAAGCTTACGAGAAAAACCCATAGAGACAGGGAGTGGGCTATAGGAAAAACTGTAGCTGAAGCTCAAGAAGTAGTACCGGAAAAGAAAAAGTGGATGACTACATACAAAAAGAAGAAAAGGACTATCTACAAAAAGAAATGAGATGCCATCAAAAACATAACGTGTAAAAAAAACCAAGTCTCGCAACTCAGTTCTTCTATCGTTAAAGTTGTGAGATTCATGTAATACCAAGTCGGAAAATTTATTCACTCTCTTCTTAAGGGTCCTTCTGTCTTAAGTTATTAAGTAATTAGCTAACCTAACAACATCTTATAGTGACCATATCAATATTAAAAATCTGTTATGGTTTAAATAAATAGATTGGCTTGGCAATCGCACTAAACAATCTATTTTAATATAATATGTTAATGTAATCTAATTTAATGTAAAGCTGCATTGTGTTTTCATGCTAAGGCCAAGTCAATCTATTTATTTAAACCATAAAGGATTTTTAATATTGATATGGTCACTATAAGATGTTGTTAGGTTAACTAATTACGTAATAACTTAAGACAGAAGGACCCTTAAGTAGAGACTGAATAAATTGACCGACTTGGTATTACATGGATCTCACAACTTTTTACGATAGAAGAACTGGGTTGCGAGACTTGGTTTTTTTTACACGTTATGTTTTTGATGGCATTAGACTTTTACATAAAAAATAAATCAAAACAATTATTTTGGTATAATTTGTACGAAAGCATTGCCTGCACTAAACACACATACACGACTGATCTTGGATAAAACTAAATAATTCTTTACCCTCAAACTGAAATTCTATGCATTGAACCATCACTCTTTCAAATATAGTTTTTGGTGCAAGATATAATTTTATAATAGACAGTAAGGGACGGTATCGGCTTCGGAATAAGAATGCCGCTAGTTTAAGACCTGAATTTACAGAAGATAGTAATACTGTATAAAGTAGTACAAAAATACGCTTTCATGCATGGTGCAACCATTTGAAGTGGGTTTACTGACTGAGATGTTAATGACAAAGTCTGTGCCCGAAAGGACCTTTTTGTTTTGTTGAGCTACAAATTAATGCAACTGAACTTTTCCTTTGTCTTCTTTAATTTTGTACTTCTGAGCGCATCATTCTGAATAGAATATTATAAAGTATTTTTAAGTAATAAAAATGGCGATATAAAAAGCAATTTAGATTATATTTTCGATAAATAAAATTAAATGTTTATTAAAGATTTATTTATTTGATGTCTATGAAATAAGAAATATGAAAGTACTAAGAAATAACTATGCAATAGCAAAAAATTATGATTAAAATTTTAATTAAATCATAATAGAAAAAAGATAAAAACTATAATATATTTGTGTAACAAGGAAACAAAATTTCTAATCAAATAATTGTTTCGAAATAATCACTAATTATGTATTATTGTTATAAAATACTGTACGTTACAACTAATGTATTGTAACATAAAACTTTGTTAATGGAGATTTTCCTTCGTATTTGGATAATCGAATGTCCACATATTTTTTTTTCATAAACTTGTACAAAAATCGCATTTTCGTGAAGTTAAAATTAAGATTAACATATAAGCAAATAGAAATGAATCCTTTATTATTTTTATTTTTATTTTATGATTCCTTAAATACAACTAGAAAAACGAGCAAATATCTTTTTTACTTACAATAAAAAAAAAATCTAAAATTTAGTTACAGAGCCAAAAAAAAAAAAAAAAAACCTTGCTAATAGTTATCCTTATTGAATAAAGCCAATTTGTCGTTTGCTAATACAAAAAATTCAATAATCAGATTTAAAGACTTTTCCCATCAACATTTACAAAGATTTACTCAATATATATGGATTTACTCTACAATGGCATTGCAGTAATTAATTTATCGTAATTAAGTAGTTTCAATCTGGTATTCACGATGACTAAGAAGTTTTTAAAATAAAAGAAACCATCTAATTCAAACAAAAAAACAATATTACAATACATTCTCTAAAATAATATTAATGACAAAATTCAAACTATTATTTCAAAATAATTACGTCCTTTTAATTAATCCTCTAGTTAATCTAAATTATTTTCAGATTGAATCGACTGAAAATTGTCAAAATTAAATTATCATAAGAATACCTTAAAAAAATAACAAGAAACGTTCGCTTACCTACAAAACAAAGGAACGCCATTTGTAATGGTTTTGGATACATCATTTGCTTTATTGTTGGAAGGAAATTTTATTTTCTAACAAAAAATTGCAGATATTTAAACTGCGGACAAATCGGAATTCATTTATTACTATAGTTGGATTTAATTTTTGTTCGTAGTATTTTAATTAGAAATTTGACATGCTGCATTTTCGTTTAATTTCTTATCTTTATTCCTCTTTTTCAGTCTTATAAACTCTTTTGCGTTGTCTTAGATTCGTTACAAAAATAAAAAAAAATCGATTGGTTTGCAACTGGATGGATTTTTTTTTAATTTGTCATATCATCAAATATAAACATATTACACAGAACTGCTATGAAGAAGTTGTAGTGAAAATAACTAGTATTTCTTAAAGTGCTTTCCATTCTCACATACAAAGTATTATACCAAGATAAATTATTGAAATCACCAAACAATTAGATTTCGAAATTTTGACGAACCTCCACGTTTCAAACTTCCCCGAATTTGAAAAACACATTTCTGAAATTATTTATGCTTGTATATGAACATAATAATTCTAAACTATTTTGAGCCAGACGAATGAAATTTGGTACATGTGCTCTACACTAAATGTGTAGATTTCTGTCTAATTTCGAATGAAAATCATTTAGAGGAAATCTGTCCGAGTACAAGTGAATATAATAATTACAAATGTTGAAATGCTGGATAGATGAAATGTGGTACACAGGTTTAGCATCTAAAATGTAAATCCACATCAAATAAATGCAAATATTAAAAAGCTGGATAAATGAAATTTGGTACAGAGATTTAGTATCTAAAATGTAAATCTACATCGAAATCGGAACAAATTCGCAAGGGGGTTCACAGCCCTGACGACATCAGTCTTTACTTTGTATGCATGCTAATGCAATAACTAAAAAAATATCTTAAAACGTTTTTACTTTCACCTCTTTTTTTTTTTTTTTTTTTTAAATTAGCTTTTTTCTTTCAGACACTTTTTTGAAAGAGAAGTACAACATTAATTTTTTTTCCGTGTGGTGCAACTATATTATATTCTTTATCGTTATTATTATTATTACTACGTTCGTAGTTCATTTATTATACTTTAGAGGTTTATGTAATAGCAATATAGTTTTTGCTGATTATCGTTTCATAAGGTGCGTTTCAATTTTTTAGGGACACCAGTAAAAATGAAAATAAAAGCGTAAATAATAAATATTTGACATTTATTTCTGAAATAAGTTAGATAAATAACAAAAATAAATATTCTAAGATAATTTAGATTAAACAAATAAGGATTAAACAAATAAATTTCAACTTTGAAATGACTAAAAAAAAGAGTAGCACAAATTTTGTGTTTCAAATTTTTAGGGACAGTGGAATTAAAAGCTTCAAAACTTCAAATTAAACTTTTTTACCGTTCAATATTAGCACCATTTTTTCTGATGGCATCATATATTCTGTTTGGCATAGAATATATTAGGTTCTGAAAAAGTGTTGGATCCAGAGAATACCATTATTGCTTGTTGACGCTGCATTTTTAAATGAAATTGGCGCCCTCCTTCATAAACTGTTCTTGCCTAAAGACCCCATAGATTTTCAATGGGGTTTAGATAGGGGCTTATGGCTGGCCAATCCATAACTTTCACATTGTTATCTCTAAACCACTTTTTTGTTGATTTTGAGCTGTGGATAGATGCATTATCCTGTTGAAAAGTCCAATTTGGACCACATATTTCAGGTCTTGCATTAAGTAAATGTGTTTGTAACATTTCTTGGTATCGGTCAGAATCCATTCTTTTATTCACAAATGCCAATTCGCATGTACCATTGAAGCTAAAAGCTCCCCAAATCATAACAGATCCACCGCCCATTTGCCTTTTGGAGAAAATCTCTGGTTCTTTTCTTAGATCATGCCAGTAATATCTCCAACCGTCTGGCCCATCTAGATTAAGCTTCTTCTCGTCGCTGAACATGACTTCTATCCACTCATCTTTGAAATGCATGTGTTCCTTTGCCCAGGATAAACGTTGTAATTTGTGTTGTTTGGCAAGTGGTGGTTTGCAAGGCTTTTTCGCATATTTCATGTTTTTATTTCTCTTGATTGACCTCCAAACAGTAGTGTAAGAACATCCCAGTTTCAATTCTTTTGTTACTTTTCGTACTGATGATTTTCCATTTACACATTTCTGAATAATTCTCCTGTGGGTACGTGAATAGAGCTTTGGCTTAGGTCCTCGCTTTTGAATGGCAGTTGATTTCCCATTTAACTGCTTCACATAATTTCCCACAGCACGTTTTAAACGTTTTATGAGGACTGCAATATTTCTCAAAGACTTTTTTTCGTTGTAATGAGCTTTTATTTGGCCTTTTTCAAGATCTGATAACCATTTACCTGTAGCCATATTTCTTCGGCAAAAAATTAAGTACTAACGTGGACGTTTTCAATATAAGCTTTTTAAGTTACTAAAACAACTGGTAGTAAATGAAAATGAGCAATAATAAAGATTTAACTTGAATTTGTATACCATCTCATCTAGCTGTCCCTAAAAATTTGAAACCCAAATTTGGCATTTTTTTCTATTTTCTTCTTTTATTAGCATTGATATTTATTTAATTATTTTAGATTATTTTATTATATTTAATTTTTCATGTTTTTCAAAGAAGTTTTTGCAGATATTAGGTAAAAATTATTCCGATTTTATGTTTTTATATGGTGTCCCTAAAAATTTGAAACACACCTTATCCCCCTCCTTATTATTTTTAGTGTTACTGTTAAATTATTAGATTTTAACGCTTCTCTATTTTTAGGATTTAGCATATATATATATATATACATTGCGTGTATACATATATAATTTATATACTCACTGCGATTTACATATTTATAGAAATTACATGGTATCAATATATTTCGTTTCTCTCCTTAGATCAGATTCAAAATAACGTTTTATAGCAATAGGTTCTAAATGCAAACATTTCTCTTTCATGATCGCATAAAATTTTATTCTGAATGCATTCAATATAAAATATGGGCTTTATTATTATCATATCTTCGTACAGCACCGGAAATTTCTAGTAAATATGTATTTTTACATTGTATGCGCTTCAAAATAGCACTGAATATCAAAGAAACGGATAGGCTGCTTAAATTTCAGTGACAAAGACTTTATTTCTTCACGCATTTTTCAATCTCTCGCATGTTCTCTCTTTTCAGAATAAATTGGCAACTTTTCAAGATATAAATATTTTTGAAAAGATATATAATGTGATGTTTTTGATATATTGCTAGTTTTCAATCAGCAGGGAGATTTCGTCGTTAAAAATAGAGTACCTATTGATATGCCGTTCAAGTAAACACTAAACAACTCCAAGTCTAATAATGGGGACCGATTGTTTGCTTGTAAAGAAGGCTTCTTTTATTGTCTTGAAATGACTAAACTGTAGAAAGGAACTAAATTAAGAGCAGCAACCAAAGAACTTATACATTCTTCCCTAACTTATACCCAGAACTAAATGAATGAATGTATCAAATACACACATATATCGATTGCTTTGAGACGGTAAAAGAAAACAAGTATGGTGAATTAATTTATTCAGGAAAGCACTGAGAATATAATGAAACTCAAAAACGAATACTTTTGTTATAAGGAAGGTATCAATTTTTTTTTCAATTATTTCTAAGTCATAATAATAGTAAACTTCAAATGATACGTCTATCTTTATACATGAAAAAGAAAAGGCAGAATTGGTAATCATTTAATAATAAGTTTTATACAGGATTCAACCCTTTGTGCTTTGTTTCCCGCTTATCACTTGAAAATACACATCGGATTTTAAACTTATAAAATCATGTAATCGTCTACATTCATTTTTTTCCAATCATTTACATTCAATTTTGATGCAATTTTTTATTTTCTTCGATATGCATGGGTCAAAGATGGAACAGGAATATCCAATTTCTTTTATTTTCAGTTCTATATTTGTGCATCATGAAATTTTATAAAATTTCAATTTTATCTTTCAAAGAAAGTTTTCTATGCTTTTGATAAATTTTACACGACAAACATACAAGGCAATAGTGAAAAAAGGTGAATAATTAGAAACAAACGAGTTCGACCTTATTACCAGCAGACCGAAATGTTGAAGTGATTTTCCCCATTGTTCAATAATCGATAAATGGAGGTAGCAATAATTTCCGCCTTAAATAAAAACCAAGAAAAAGAATATGTGTAGATACAAATTTTTTTGTAATATTATATTTTTAGCTATGGAATGAATTAAAATGACAATTTGTTAATAATTTTGTGCAAACAAATGATTAGAAATGTAGTTATTTATTGAAAATATCAAGATAATTCTTTAATGGAACATTTTCCTATTACTATATTAACTTTACAAAAAGTTTGATCAGCTGACATACACCTTGGTACATATGTTACATAACAACTTGAATATAGTTTGCAATAGTAAATCTTAAATTTAAAAAATGATAGCATATTCTATTCAAGATTTGAAACTGAAATCGTTGCACGCGATTGTTGTTGGTACTTACGGCGCTTGTCAGAGACAAGCCAAGTTTATGCAGTAGCTTCTGAGGGAAGAAGGCTGACTTCTAGCTAATATAAATATGACACTCACTCACAAACTTGCACAACACCTTTTTACTGGAGGGCTCTTTCACACATAGAACACAGGGTAAAGAGCAACCACACCCGAACCAGGACTCGAACACGGGACTCACAGATCACGGGAATACGCGCAACCCATAGGCCAGGACGCCGGATTGCGTGCATTTGTTTTTTAGTATGATTATTAATGTAAGTACATTTTAAACAAATGCTCTTTTACTTTATTTAAATGTTATAAATTTATTAAATATAGGATGAAAATGAAAAGTTTAAATAATTTCAACTACAAATTTTCACAAAATTCAATAGGTTTTTTTAGCCTATGGATTTTTTCTTATACGCATTATCTTTAGATACAACAATTACTAATATTGGTATGGCGAATACTGGATTTCTAAGTGCATTAGCCTGTATGACACATTTGATTGCTTTGTTCAAAAATATTTAAATAGGTTATTTTTAATAAAAGTTATTTAGAAGAGTTTTATGTTCATTTCTCGACAATAATTAAATTACTAAATGGAAATTCTTTCAATGGAATTCGAATCGAGAATTATCATTTCCAGGCTTGTAGTTCTTATCATTTCTGTTTAAGAATTAATAAAAAGAAATGAAATAAAAACAATGTCTCCAAATCCTACTTCTCTAGAGATACGCATACCTTGGTACAATTCTAAAGAAAACCCCACTGATCGCCCCTCCTTTGTTCTAAATAGAAAACAAAGTGTTACAGCATCTTTTCCAAATGTCCTTTACCCTCTTGCTCCTTGATGGGATAATCTGAGAAAATATTTTATCTCCTTTATTAGTTGAGATATTTCTCAATTAAACTCATTTCTATCATAAATTGGAACAATATAAAATAAGCAAAAATTCGTTATATCTACGCTCATGATAAGTATGAAGAAATATAGGTGGTAAATACAAAATACATGGGCAGATTATTTTTCTCGTTGAGCTAACAGCCTGTCAAACGATCTGCTATAGAGCACCAAAGCTTTACTTTTTTTATTAATAGTAGAGAAAATCCTGGTCTTCATATGGGGGTGAAACAATAGCATAAAGAAGAAAATCCGTCTATGGACTGATTAGTGGCCTTTCCTTCGTAATGTAAAGAAAATAAATATTTAATGAATGTACGTTAAGCAAATAAAAGCTACGAAATCCATTTAAAGAGTATAGATAAAGCTTTTAAAAGAAAAATTACGAAATATTAAAAGAAAAATTAATAAACTGCAATCAATATGCCGTATATTAGATTTTCTCTAATAAGAAAATGATTACATTCTTTTATTCCAATTAGTGTCAGATTTCCAATTATGCAACTTTTCAAAGCCACTGGGATGACGTGGGGCGCAATCAAGTTGTTTAAAATGATGTTATTAGCTTAGTTAACAATTATATAAACTTTTTGAAAGCGCAATTCTATGAATAATAAAATATTAGAATAGTATTTACAATTAATCAAGTGTAATCACCCAGGTTTCTCTTTATTTCATTGCGTTCACTGAGTTATTATTGATTTTATGAATATTTAAGAATCTGCTAAACACCAGCTTGCACAAATATGATCTCATGACATCATGAGTTATAGTAAATGAATAAAATAAGTAAATGAATAATGAATAAATTATAGTAAATGAATAAAATAAGTAAATGAATAATGAATAAATTATAGTAAATGAATAAAATAAGTAAATGAATAATGAATAAATTATAGTAAATGAATAAAATAAGTAAATGAATAATGAATAAATTATAGTAAATGAATAATGAATAAATTATAGTAAATGAATAAAATAAGTAAATGAATAATGAATAAATTATAGTAAATGAATAAATAAAATAAAAAAAAAATCTAAAATAGGTTATTAACATGATATGAAGTTAAATTTTTGAAAGGCAAGACTCATAGCGTAGATCTCGAAACTCCCAAATCTTTCACTGCTATTTCTTGTAATATTTTGTATTAATAGAAAATTTTACAGTTAATGAATTAAAAATGGCACTTGGAAAAATTTTGTAAAAGTGAATATGTTTGATAAACTATTGCTTTCATCAAAATTTTGGTTACAGGCGAAAATCCTTTTATGTATTATCTTACAAATATCTGTAACAAACGGCTGCTTTTATAAAGTCATGAAATCAATATTGGACGATTAATTGCGCAATGAGTATTATCCATAACTTCTCAATCAAATCATGGTAAATATTTCCATGTCATGCGTATTGCAAATCATTAAGACATTTCCCATTCAAAAAGCAATTTTCCGATGTAGAATTTTTATTCCTTTTGAAAACCAAAAATTACACCTTTTCTTAAAAAATATTCAAAATTCTGAATCGAGAGGAAATTCTTTAAAAAAATAAGTTTTATTATGGAAACAAACGTAGTTATGAAAACGTTATTTCTGTTTAGTAATTTTATATTTCCTTTTGAAAACAAAAAAGCAATTTCCAAACATATAGAAATCAAATGACACACAACGCCATTTTCTCCCTATTTAACAAAACAGATCTCTCCTCTTACCCTCCCCCCCACACCTTTCGCGATTAACGTCACATACTCTAGGGATTGCATGTGACTATAATTTTCGCGTAGTAGGTGTCGAATCACCACCTGATTAATTTATAACGCCTTACTAGTAGGATAAAAATTCAGAAAATAATGTCAGTTCTTTCTTGTTTTTGTCGCTCTAGATTGCTACTTTAGATGCCATTTTAAATCTTAGACATACAAAATAAAACTAATATAAGGGGCAAAATGTTGAATATAGATATCATTAAAAATCTTTTCCCTGAAATGGTTGAAAATAATTTATAAAATATTGCAATTTATATTGCTTTTACAATTTTTCCATATATGATCATTAATTTATCAATTTCATTTCAAGTTTTCGTTCCGGGGTTTTCAGAATCATCAGTGACTTCCCATCAAAGCCCGATCTTAGAAATCGTTATTTTTTAAACATGATAATATATGATATGGGTCACCTTCTCCTTGCTTTTGGTCATTTGATGCACCTGAATTACTGGCCTCTGCGAATACTAAGACCGGTTACAAAGTAAGATAAGAATAGCTGTCGACAGTCCATATATCAGGCTCTTCTGCAGAAGGTATGTCACGTCATCGCCAATGATAACAATACTATTTCTGTTTGTACCAAAAAATGCGAACCCGCATTTTATTCAGTTACACTGATATCTAAACAACTTACACAAACGTTTCTTTAAATTTGAAATAATCGAAATGGTAAAAGGCTTGAAATATACATCATAATAATTTTTCCACATGATTATTGTCTCTTTATAAACATGATATTGTACTCCAAGATATCATCAATATTCGAAATGTAAATATAGAACTCATAAGAGCTTAATCAAACAACTACAAAAGAATTACTCTCATATTAATGCTTTGAAAAATAATAGTAACAATAAATATGAGAAATTCAAACAGATATCAGCAAGACGATATAACAGAGAAAACCAAAATATTAATAAGCAATGAAATCTATTTAAACGAAGAAATTTTTATTTCTATTTTAAATTTATTTTATTTCTAAACTTTTAAACCTTGAAGAGAAGATTAATTAATTTGAAAGAATATATTACAAGTCTTATTGAATTTAGTAGCAATAAAAATATTAATATATTTAAACACACTATTCCCTATTTTTTCTCAAATTTATTTTAAGAACAACGAATTCAAAGCTTAAAAAATAAGAAACGGCTCGAATCTAAGTCTATCTGCATAAATTTATGAAAATCTATGATAATATGCCTTAGACTTTCCATTTGGAGCTCCATATTATTTTGTAACTGTTAAGAAAGGTAAATCATTCTAAAAGGTTATTTCAAATCTAACACTTTCGGAATAGCATACCAATTCCCACAGAGAAAATATCTCAGTTTACATTTTGATTGTTTTCTGTTTTATATAATACTTATTCTAGTTTCTTAAACTTGCATTTATTTTCTGTTTAAACAGTGCATGCTGCTGATTTCGTATTTAGTTTATATATCCTAAACTTGAATTGACAAAAAGTATTTCCCTTACCATTAAGAATTCTTTGCTTATCAAAAATTCTCTCATTGTGTTTCACAAACATTCATATGTATTGGCTCCTCAGAAATATATAATTCTGTAATTTCTCTATTGTTTATTCCGACTATTGTTCATTTAAGTACATGGAAATGTTTTCACCATCTTGTTAAGTGAATACGATGGTTCAATGACTAACAATGTTTCTTGAAGACACTTTATGAATACGTTATTTTAGATATTTCCTGAGAGAGAAGTACATATAATTGTGCGATCATCATTTGCAAAGGAGCTTTATACACCATTCTCATGGGCACTGTTGTTATAGAAGACTAACTGCAGCTGCTTATTTTTCAAAATAATTTTTCTCGATTCCCATGAGACTCTATCGAAAAGTATTTTCATTTTTGTTAGATATTTCTTAGATATCAAACAGCTTCTTTTGCGTATATCAACCGTTTAAAATAACAAATTTATATAAAAGGCTATGGCATTGAGGCTAATAATGTTGATGAAAGGAAACTTTTTTTTTCTTCTATTGTATTATGTTTTTATTAAAACAAGATTCATTTGTGTTTGAGCGTACAATTTCAGGAAAATCATTTTTAAGTCAACATGTAATATTAGGAAAAACGTTTCTTGAAAAATATCATACAAATTAATCTTTTGAAAGTGATTTTTTACAGTATTTCAAGCTTGCTTAAAATTAAATAACAGCCTTTTGATAAATTCTTCATCAACAATAAAAAACACACATTTTAAATGCAGTTTTGTTTATAAATAATATTAGAAAAGTTGTATTTTTTTAGTAAAAAATTATTATAGAATTTAAATAAAATCTTTATTAAAATTAAACGCCGGCCTTTTCTTGAACTGTGTGTATTCGAAAACCTTGGCTTTGGTTCATATCTAAATTACGAATTTATACTATAGTGCTGTTTAAAGAAATTTGTATCTAGGTTGAAACGAAAGTCTTTTGACACAGCATCGATGAATTCTTTTAATATTTTTAATTCTCGCTCATTCAACTAAATCTGTATTTCTGAGCAAAACAATACTTTATTGATATTATATGAATTATTAGATATGGTTTGGATTTTAATTAAGGGATTATAATTACTATCTGAATTGGAAAACACTATTATTTTAATATTATTGAGTTGAAATCGGATGCTTTAATTATTCTTATTATTAACATTTATTCATTAATATCTGGGAAAGAAAAGTGGTTTAATGTTGATCTTATAGACAAGGGAAAATATGTTCCAATTCGTCAAAATAAATCCTCTAGAGGCCTTTCTGCGTAATCGTTCCGCAGCATAAACATAATCTCAATTCTATTTTTGCAGAATATTCTTTTCATTAAAAGCGTAATTCACGAGGAAGACAGGGGTGGCGAGTGATATGTTAAATTCAAATTTTTAATTGAATTTCACCTCAGAAAATGGCAATTCAATAGTTTCTTATAAGAAGAGGTCGTGTTTTGTTTTTGTCTACAGATTCCAAGAATGGTTTTCCTTTCCAATTAGAAATAATGAGGTGAATTATTTTTTTTAACAAAAATTATAATTCTTGCAAACATAATTTTTAAAAGCAATAAATTGATGTTACTTTCTTAAAAGTGACAGCAAAAAAATATATATATGAAGCATTTCTTCGAATTAACGAGTTTGATTTGACAGTCTCTAATTCTTGGAGAAAATCTGTAGGCGAAAAAAAATTGGAAAAATTAATTATTTCTCTGCTACAGATCTTGACGATGAAGATAATTAATTCCTAAATATTCTGGAGAAATCCATGAGCTGAAATTCTGATTTTGGTACTTAATTTCTCTGTAAAAATCTGTTTTTTAACCATATTATAAACTCAGATTAATTTCAGCTTATAAATTATATTCTAATTTTAATCTAAAATGAAAGGAATATATTTTAATTTCAATCCTATGTATTTCGTTTTCGATTCCAAATAAAAGATTATATAGAGTTTTTAATATTTTCCTTAACATATAACATATTACCATCTCTCCAATTTTTGGAATAATTTGAAGGAAATTCAATTTTTTTATAAATAAACTGAAAATATTAGAGCTAATAGCTGGAATTAGTTGGAAATCACATTTTTTATTAATACCTTTAGATATCCATTTGTATAAAAATAGCTTAATTGATTTCATTTATTTAAACTAGTGTGTGCTTAATTTTACTAGAATTTTTTTTTATTTTTTTCATTGAGATTTCAAAAGAATCAGAATTACCTTTTCATTACCATTTTCATTTCTCTGATACCAATGTCCTAATTAGACAAGTTAAAAATCATTAGCGAGTTATTCCCTTAAGTCACAGCCAATTTATAATAATGCTGAAAATAAATACATAACATAAATAAATAAATACACAAATAATACATAAATAAATAAATACACAAATAATACATAAATAAATAAATACACAAATAATACATAAATAAATAAATAATGCTGAAATGCTGAAAATATTCCAATAAAAGTATAATAATGCTGAAAATAAATACATAACATAAATAAATAAATACATAAATAAATAAATACACAAATAATACATAAATAAATAAATACACAAGTAATACATAAATAAATAAATACACAAATAATACATAAATAAATAAATACACAAATAATACATAAATAAATAAATACATACATATTTATCCAACAGTTTTAAAGGTGTTCGCTGCCTTGAATCACAATCGTGATTCACACTTTTAATCTAATTAGAATACTCCTTTTCGATCTTTATTTTTAACTACTGCAGAAAAAGATTCATCTAATTAGATAAAATAATTATTAAATAAAGGCATAATTCAAATAAAGCAAAAAATTGTCGTTGTCTAAAATATTCCAATAAAAGTTTAATAAATAATAAAAATAAACAAAAAAATCAAATTAATTTTATAAAATAAGGGAACTTTTTTTATAAATAGAAGACCGCAGTAATTATAATTAAAATTAGTCAGCATTATATAGATAAATTAGGGGGGAAAAGCATTCTCACATGTGTTTTGTTTCATTTATATGAACAGACGCAAATGATGTGGGGTAAGAATCACTAATGAATAAGACTTTTCATTTCTTATAACCACAATTGAAAGAAAGTAGAAAAAAAGAAATTCATTAGACAATGGGAAATTGTGATTATTTGGTAGGTATAATAATGGAACCTTAGGGGACCAGTCAAAAATTGATGATGAAAGTGATTTATGCTGTTGTTTATACATTTTCATAAAACCAGCATGTAGCATTATCAATAATAAATCTCAGATATTTTATCTATAACTTGAAGAGGCTTCAATAGAATTATATCAAAATTATAGTTAACGTGATAGTCTGTTGACGTAATATTATAACAAATTTTAATGTGAATAGCTTGAATAATTCGATGAATAGCGAGTACTTGTGGTAAAATATTTTTAACTGCGCATATAAGATGCATAGCATAATTTTTTTATAAAGTGAGATGTATTGCGAGTCATTTATTAAAACTCTAGTTGTATGCAGTTAAAACTTAGAAAGATATTAATATTGCGGTTCTCGGTTACTTTGTAAGAGAAGCAAATTGTTGTAGGATTTTTCCACAAATCAATACTTTCTTAACTTGAATCTTCAGAAAGTTATAATGAATTGTATAAAGTTTCAAAATATAATTGCGAATGTATCATCATCACTCAAGTGTGAAATTTAAATTGCAGTTAATAATGCAACACAACTTAAAGTGATGTTTTCAGTATTATACGCAAATACCCAAAACATTGAATCTGTATGCAATTATGGAAATTATGCAATTTAGTATGCAATGCAAAAACCGTTGTTTTTCCCAACTTGAGCTTATTACTAATATAAATAACCATGACTACTTCTGGCGTTATGGCATTTGATACCTTAGAGTGAAGTTTTGGAATGCTTTTACCAGAAATTGCAAGGCATTTATGTAAAAAAATAATAATTGTAAGCTCTACTATTGATCTGAAGTGCTGTGGTCTATCTCAAATCTTAATTCATTACATAATTTTTGAAGCTCTGTTCTGAATTTGAATCTGACTTTCATAGAACATGAACGTTGACATTCGGAAGTCTGGATTTCACGTGATTCACAAAAAGAAAAGATAAAAAAAAAAAAATTAAAAAAAAAAAAAAACGCGTTCTATTGACTAGCGCTTCCGAATTCTGATCTACAACAAAATATAGACATTTTAGGTTTTTTTACTATGAAGATCATATTCCAACATAAAAGTAGCTATTGCACTTCAAATTTTGTTATTGCTACTACAATAGTTGGACTACAGTTTTTATCATCAGTTTTGAAATCATCCTTCAAAAAAACAAATCTACAATTCCGTTTCGTTTCCTTGAAAAATATGTTTGCTTATATATCGCATGTTTGTGTCATACAAGTAGTGTTACTGTACAATACAATATACTGTATGTATTTTACAATACAGTAATTTCTTATTATTTTACGTTACACTATATAGGCAGTGTACAGTATATAGTAACTTATAATAGCCCTAAATTGATCTCACCAGTATGAAAACAATTCAAAATTCTAGTCGCAATTTTATTCATTTGTTTTAAATATAATTTTCACATATGAATTAAATTTAATTGCCTTCTTTTAAGGAAATTTCTAAATAGCGTCCTTTAATAATAATTATGATGAAATAAGCATAATTAGAATTTTTCCCGTAGACATATGTAATACAACTTTAAGATAAGAGGTTTAAGAAACATCTCTGTTCTAAAAGGATATATTTAAATATTAAATTATTAAAATTGAGCCGATTTGAAACTAAATCCTTATCTCCATATTGATAGTTTCCTAAAATGTTTGTATAATTAATTAAATACCAGCGTAACTTTTATCTTGAGTATTTATTCAGTATCTTCAATGCTACCTGGAAATTATTCAATATTCTTAATACATCTAATAACTTCATTCTATCTTCAAATAAATCCAAAACTCGACATCCTTTCAAGTATTTGCCTTTATAATCGGATTAAAGACTTCTCTGTCGCACTGACTCTATGATCAGAACTGAGGATTTATTGCATTAGTAATATACATGATCGTAACATTATTACAATTACAATAACGTGGAGATTTCTAAAAGATTTATCTGTCATAAGAGATTAAATCAGTTGGATTATCTTGTAATTTCCTATTGTTATCATATGCTACAATTGCTAATGATTCAAATAAATGTTTAGAGATATAGCAGATAATTCCCCATAAACAATGTTTTCTTCCTTCGTTATTATAGAAGCGCTGCAAATTTTCTCTGCGAATGCTATAATTTATTTTAAATAATTCCAGTTTATTCTAGGAAAAAGTCAATATCTTCAACAAATATATCACTGATATATCTCTGTAGTGAGATTCTTTTTACTATTTATTTTATAATAGTCACCATAACTTAAGCCTAGGGAAAGATATGGAGAAGGAATTGGGGGGGGTGGGGGTCGATACCGCCCAAACAAATTCCAAGTCCGAATTTACTAAGGTTATGTGATGAAATTAAATGTCTCTATTTCAAATGCATCAATACAGTTCTTTAAGATGGTGTCTACCAATTTTTGTTTTTGAAAAATTAAGATATAATATTCAGAGAGAAAATTAATTTTTAATACAGTTTTCAGCTTTGTAAAAATATTTCAGAAAAATAGTATAGATTGAAATTTACTTTTGTAGATTGCTATGTGATGTTTAGTTTAGTACCAAGCCAGTTAAGATAAATACCAGTTTCGGTTTCACTGTTTGAATTGGCAAATTGGAAATAAATATCATTATATCCCACTATGCAATGTAACTATTCTGGAAAAAGATTTTAATTTAAAGGAAAGATTTGCATACTTGATTTTAAAATATTATTAGCGATTCTGGCACTTGAAATGAGAGTATTCAAAGATAATTTTTGGATTACCCATTTGAAAGGCAATCTATTGATTTTAAGCATAGAACAGCAAACAATATGTTTTTACAAATAGATCCGGAATGTCTAAGTCATTTGATTTTTATTTCTGTGTCGTAAATAATGTATGGTAAATTTAATATTCCTATAGATTCTTTGGATTCATGAAAAATGAAAACTGTTCTGTTTTCACTTTTGATTCATTAAACTATCAATCTATAGTTGATAGATTTAATTATTGTTCTTGAAAGAACTCAAAATAAAACAAATTTATCGAGTAATCATTTCCCAATGAGTTGAAATTGTGATAGCGGATAGATGATAGAATTACTATGGATTAGAGCGCCGATTTTTTAGGATATATTTATATGACACAGAATGCTCCAAAATGTAATATTTAACCAAAAAACACAATCTATATATAATAATAAATATTACTATTAATAGTCAAAGAGATTTTATATTTAGAATGTGAAATAAAAAAAATGAAAGAGTTTATGAAATCTAATTTCTTTCCTATTTTCCTCTTTATAACACTTAAAATTATCTTTAATTTTATAAAGTAAACTGCATTTATTTAATTTTAATGCACATTTTAAAGAGCAAAAAATGCTAAAATGTGAATGAATTATCTTTTATTTTGAAAGAACTGATTGTTTCATCCCTTTTAAGAAATTCGGGATTACAGTAATTTATGGAAAACAAAAACAAACTTCATGCACAGCAACGAAAATGTAGTATATTCATAAATCAATCTTATACCAAAAGGGCTTCACTGCTTCTGAAAAATAAATGCATTTCTACCATTCACCAAAACATTCATATTTATATAGGCTTATCACTCCACTTTTCTTGTGGCCTCAATTTCAGCTAAAATAAATATCATTTCTTTTATCCAAAGCTTTTTATTTATTCACGAGATCAGCTATATTTAGGGCTTATATATTTATTTATTCTCCAAAGGATGTTGTAAATAAAACGTCAGAAACAAAATTCTTTGCATTTCTAAACATGTTGACTTGAGAGTTTTTGTTCATCAATCATGCACGATTCAAAATTTCGTTTCTGAAACTGAACGTGAAGACAAAATTAAAATGTAAGAAAACAATGTATCTCAGAAAAATTGTAATAAATTTCAGTTAGTAATATTTTGGTTTTATTAAAAACGTTTTATTTTAACGAAACTTTAAGGTATGTCACGACTTTGGAATAGATGTTTGGAAAACCTTCCAAAATAGTTTTTTTTAATTATTTGTCTAAAAAGATTGAAAAAATATCTGTGAAACCAAATTATATCAGTTACGTGGCAAAAGTTTTAAAAAATGGAAAAAAGGGTGCTTTTTTTGTCTAAAACGATGTATAAAGAAAAAATTATTCTAATTTAGATGTTTATAAAATGATTTTCTTAAAATTTTGCAGATAGCTTAAAAATATTATCTAATTTCTGAACTAAGAAATTAACTGTATTTTTAGTTATTCCTTAAATATTAAGTTTCGATTGATAAAAAACAAGAAATTTTCAATTCTTTCTTATATTGCGAAACATTAAAACAACGATAAAACATTTCTAAATGAATAGCTTACTTATTTTCTAGTTCATACATTGTAGAATATACTGAGACATTATTATACAAATTTGAACAAAATATATGCTTTCGATTTTAATTCATGAGGTTTATCGTAAGAAAGAGATCAAAGATTAGTTTGTTAGAAAATAACATATAAGATGTAAATAAGCATTAAAATGTAAATATAAAATAATTGCAACTTTCCAAGCACAGATATTGAAACAAAATTTTAACAGTCTCATAAAGAAACCTTTCAAGCATTTAGAAAATTAAATTTAAAAAATTATAATTTCACAAAAATTCGATTTTTAATGTAGTTGCTTACATTAAATAAGGATGGAATTTAATGTACAGAATGCCATTACGTACTATTGAATGAGTCATTTAAATGGCTTCAAAATGGAGATACCTGTAATCTTAAAAGCGGTTGTACTACAGTGAGTTTGCCCTAAACCATGGAACTACATTTTAAGCCCTCTAGTGACAAAAGATGGAATTAGCTTTCCAATCTCGGCATAGATACATGATGCAATAGTATAAAGGGATACAAATTATGGAGATAGTATCTATTTAATATGAAAACTTATTTTGATTACAATAATGCTTTAAATAGAACATATAAAACACGCATTTGCTTGTGGAGATTAAGAAAATTATAATGCAATTGGGAAACTTTATATTTGTCACAAAGCTCTGTTAGAAAATCCTGAATAGATTATATGCTCGTCCCTACCAACCAACACTTTTGTAAGTATATTACAAAGTGTCTAGCTTCATCAGGAACTACCTTTCTTTCTTTATTTCGCTACAGAATATCGTGGAATCTTTATTTTGGAACAGAACTTGGGATCTTTAGGATTTCCTGATCATGAATCACTTGAATTTTCAGTTAACCTTTCTCGGTTTCATGATACGGTTGAAGCATTCGTTTTGCCTACTGCTATGGTTCAGAAGGACAAACAACCATTACTAAGAGCTTAAAAAATCCCTTCTACGAGCATGATAAATCTTCTGGATTCATGATGATCTAATAGTAAGATCTCAGCTTTGAAACCCTATTCCACTATATATCCTTAGTGTAATAGGGCATGTTGTACGTTAAATCTGACATCGTAGATTAAACGTCCTCCCGCTGGTGCTTTATTGAATTCCAGAGAGGAGATGCCAGTTCACAATGGGATTCGTCGTCTGACCGAGGTTCGGAATTTTAATATTCGTCGAAACTTAGCTCTTCTAATGCTTCAAAGCGGCATGCTAATGTAAAACTGACACAGCGTTACATTATGTAATTTGATGGCACAATGGCTAAAATATTAATGCTTACGAAATTTAGAAATATTGCTGTAGAAGTCTCTTGGCGAGGATAGTAATATTCCTTCTTCTAGAGCTTCACATAAATATTCTTTTACAGGCTGAGTATATTTTTTTTAAATTCCAAAAATGCATTTATTGCATCAAATTGTATACAGCTAAGATGTCTGGTTATTTTGAAGTTTTCAAATATCTTATAACCAATGAGATAAAAATCGAAATCAAAGTGAGCGAATTTCTAATGTTTAAACGTTTAAATTTTTAAAGTTATTATTATTATTTTCTCTAAGAAGTTATAAATGGATTCTAAAAAAATTTCTACGTTCCAAAGGAAAAACATATTCTCTAATTCAAAGGTACTGTTACTTGAAATACCAACAAAATAATCAATAGCAAATGAATTTGATTCTCATGTTTCCAATTCAAAGTGGCAGACATTTCGATGAAAACTAATATTCTCCATCTCAGTCATAAGCATGCCTGGACGTCATAAATCTCTCTCTAGGCAATGGATTATCCTAAGAGCACCTCTTAAATAATACGCCCTTAAAGCTCTGATCCGACGATTATATAAGATACCTCTTTTAATACCGAAACGCAGGAATCTGACTCAGTGGAGGATTTCCTACTAAGCAGACTAGGCAGCTGTGTAGGACCTCTAGTATGGAGGAGAAAACCCAAAAGCGTCGATTAAAAAACTGCATTGTCTAATAAATAAATTTTCTGAATTAGTCGAATCTGAATTATTAAATACAAAGATTATATTATATATACATATTAAATTATTAAAATCATTGTTTAATCGACTAAATTAATTACATTACATTTTTACATTAAATAATTACATTTTTACTATGCGATGAATTATTAATTATTTATTATAATTCATTTGATAGGTCCTGTAAATTAATAATTTTTAATATATTTGTATGAAATTTATTATTTCTTCGGTAACAATTAAATGCTTACATTTGCAAGCAAGAAAATCAATAAATGATATTTTATTTAATTCTTTAAAAATTCCATTTTTTATACATTTTTTCCATGATATACATGTAATGTTTTTCCCCCGTAAAACAGAATATTAGAATACTATTTTATTTTTAAGATGTATTCGGAAAGTTCCTTTTTAGACCCTGGACCAGGAGTTGGGAGAAAAATGGAAAGTTCGAAAAAAGGTCGTTTGAAAGTATGTTTCTTTCTCATATTTAATTGCTGCGCGAACTTTTATAGTTTTAGAATAGAATTTTTGTCAGGACGTATTTTTGGTTTCAACAGGTAGAGCTTTTATATAGGAAAATAACAACCCTGGTAACTCAGAAGTTGAAGTAAAACCGAAGTTTGTGTAATTAGATAAAAAATATTCCTAGAACTCAGATAAATTAAAGCTATTACATACACTGAAAAAATAAATAAATAAAAATATACATATTTCAGCTGAATTATTAAACAAAAGCAACGAATTAAAATAAATAATTAATATCATGTTGATTTTTAAAATGTGCCAAAAATTAAAACTAAATTATCCAAAACTTAAACGTGAGGCACAATGTTCATTTCCGACGGCTGCAAAACGCCTACATCGGCCACTCACCTCACCAGATTAGTCAAGGAACCAGAAGATTATTAAACCTGTCACTATTATCTCCCGAAATTTATTTTTTGATAGATTTTTTTTTCTATTCTCTCTACCATTTTCATCTTTTCCAAGATTTTAAAAAATTAAAAAATAATTTTGCCAATTTGTCTAGAAGGAGTCATTTCAGATAATCTAGATAATTTTTAAATGATAAAACATTTATTTTTTGTTGATGGATATTATCAAGGGAGGATAAAAATTATTCTTCATACTTATTATCAGATACGGGAACTCTCAATACATTTGCGTTTGATTCCTGAGGCTGACTTTCACTACACTGGATAAGTCAGCCGTCTGACTCTCCGAGCCGCCACGAAGGCACACGGATTTAAACCATAAAACTGAATAACCGGACCACCGCAACAGCAACACTGGCGGGAACTGTGGTTGAGTACTAAGGGCCATCACCGGCCACGGTACAACCCTCCCCGAAGGAAGTACGTCCCGTCATCGATGGGAGGAGTCAGATTCCCCTCCTATTTGTGTACCCTCCAGGGTGACGAGATGCAACCACCATACCGAAAGCATCTCATTCTCATTTCGAGGTGCCCCCCCCCGGGAGACACTACAATGGGTAAAATGAAAGATGGAAAAGAATATTTATATTTAATAAGCGGAACAATGAACCCCATTTATTAGCGGAATCAATCGGTGCAGGAACCACAAATAATCCACTAAACTAAACTAACGATATAAATTATAAATACTCAAATTTAGATTAAAAATAAAATAGTGTGAGTCGAAATAAGCGAAAAATAAACTGCAAAAATACCGTAAACTAATGGACAGTTGTAAGGTTTATTACTGAATTCAGAAAATTCTCTTATCTTAGTCACACGTATCATATTGTTTCTGGAGAGATAAAATACTCCGGAAACAATATTCTCGACTTCCTGAAATAAACGCCACATGACAAAAGAAATCATTACTATAATTGCCATTTTTGTCCTTTCAGCATTAATGAGAACTTGATAAATAAATACTTTATTTAAATTTAATTTTATTATATGATGCTTCATTTTCAGAGAACAGGATAGCTATTTGGAATGAATTTTGTAAATTTCAGCCTTAATCACTTGATAAGGACGATATATGAGCCAGTACTCTCTCCCACTTTCCTTGCGTGTACACCATTCCAGCGAATATTACAATTCCACTTTATATCCCTTGAGAAACAATTGTAAGTTCGTTTATTCATCGAGACCTTTACTATCCAAGAGCAAGTGTATGTTTTAAAAACTATTAAAACAATGTTCATCTAATGAAAGGTATCACTTATAAAAGCTAAGAGCATTTTTAAAATTTAAATCGATTAAATGGGGTTCTTCGTTTTTTTTGAAATATTAAAAGAATTAACACAATGATAATTACTGACAGGTTATTTCCATTTCTAGATAAATGAATTTTGACTGAATCAAGGCTTAAAGTAAACTTTACATGCTTAAATAGTAATAATAATCTCAAAATAATAATTATTAATTTTTATTGTTACAAACATATTATTTGGTAAATCGACTAATAATATTTTCTCTAGTTTCTGAAAACATTTAAAAAATGGTAATTTTAATCATAAGCAATACATTAGCCTACCATGGACTTAAAAAAGTAATTAAACATAACGCTATTGATTACCATACGTTGTGTAATACGATATATCATACTAATCAATCGATAAATACTAACAAATATTGTGCTGGAAACGGAAATAATTTCTTATATTTCAAAATCAAAATTTTTATTTTTATTCCTCTCAAGTTGTATTGTTTTTCTTCTTTTTTGATTTGTATGGGGAAAAATATTTGAAGTGAAATTTTAAAATGCTTTTTTATATAATTTCCGTAATGGTATTAATTATATGTTCATAAACTTACGACATGTTTACATTAAAACAATTTTAAAATAAATGCTTAATCAATCAGTTCTTGTCGAATAATACAGTGGAAAAATAATAACGCTATATAAAGGTATAGAAATGCTAATGAAGCTGATATTTCAAGGACAAAGCTATATAAAGAAACAAGAATATTTGGCTTTTATCATCTCTTGAAAGTGATTATTTATGTTCATAGAATAGAAATTTATTTATGTATTCCAGGAAAACTTGATTCTAGTGAAAGAATATTTTCCTAGAATATTCTATATTTAATGTCAAGTTTACTTTAAAGATTCAATCCTCAGAAAATTTGTCGAACTCTCATCTTTCATACATGATGGGATTTTCTTGAATTTCATAAAAGTTATATATATATTTTTTAATACAGAAAAAAATTCTTCGCGGTTAATCAATAAAGTTATATCTGTGAAATTTTGCCAGACATAACTTTATACTTTATACTCGCATTATTAACAAAACATTCATAGGAATATGTGACATGATAAATTTCGTGATTGATAATCTAAATATTAATTGTAATTAATAAATATTTTCATCATCAATTTCAAAGTTAAATTAAGTCTGAGTGTTCTGTAATGTTCATCTAGAAAATGATAGATTTTTATAAACGTCTGGCGATAAGACATAGGAAACTGTTAAACTTTAAACATTAATAAAATAGGAAATATCATTTTTTAACCTTTCCTCTTATATCGGTAATATAATATTGTAATATTGAAAACATCAAATTCCTCAGCTTAGAATATACTATGCATTTAATTTAAAATTTAGAATTTACTCTTTAATTACTTCTGACTGTTTTAATTTTTAATTATTTATTATGATTAAACCCTTATCTTTTAGCTGCATTATCAAACAAATATTTGATAACAACCTTATGGTGTAATCCTTTGTTATTCGAAATCCAGCAATAATCTTGAAGCTTGTGTGATTAATTAAAAAATTCACGATGTTTTTTTCTTTCTTTTTCGCATTCTTCCCTAGATGATTGTTTACGTTTGAGATTTCATCAATTATCAAGGAAAAGATACAAAACCATTTTCGAAGCTTGCATGTTTCACTTACTTACATTTTTTTCTCTCCATACAAAGCAACTTAGATATTTCCAAGAATCTTTATATGCCAAAAAACAAAATAAAGTTTATAAATTTATGACGATATTTATTTAACCGTTGTTTAATATTTATCGACATGAATGCTAACAAACCCTTATTCTTTTAATGATAAATTTTGTACTGTGGATCTGATTTATTTGTCGACGAAACCATTTTTCCTTCTTTTCCCAATATTTGCATCATGCGAGACAGCAGTTTATTCCGAAATCTAGATCTCTGGTTAAATAAAGCGGAAAGAACGAAAGTACTCCCGGAATTCATATATGAGTGAGTAAAAAATGCTTCAGGAAAGACCATTTTTCTCTCTGGGGTTTCAATAGCGTATTTATTTCTCTTATATGCAGTCCCATCTCACAGCAAACATGGAAATCTGGGTATGTAATGTATATATATACATGTTTACCAGAATTTTCCGACATTACACTAGGATTTGAGAAAGCTATAGCCCATCTTTTAGGCTGAATACATTCGAAATAAAGAAATAGAAATTTACGCGATGTTTACAAAAGGATTCGGCTGTTTTTCCAAATATACCATCACATTTCTTTTTGAATCTGGTCCAAGAAAATACCCGAAATATGTAAGAAGGTTTTCAGAATTTATTTTTAGATGGTCTTGAATTTATCTGGATCATTATGATTCCAACAGACAAATGTGTTTATTTTTTTTCGAACTGACATGGTAAGAAACTGGGACATTATATTAGAATGAAAGACAAGATAAAATAGCTAATATAATAAAAAAAAGATTTAATTTGGAAACAAAATAGTAAGAATGAAAAATTAAAAATCATAAAATGTTATAAAAGAGATGAATAGGATTTGACTTTATAAAAATTATTCAATGTGAAAAAAAAAAAAAAAAAAACTAGTGGAAAATTTTGCATTTGCTAAAAAGGAAGAAAAATAACTTGGTAAAAGGAAAACATCATTATTCAATAAAAATCATTTTATTAAACTAGAAAACAATCGTTTAATTTCCAGTTTCAGTTATTAAGTTAGGAAAACTGAATTTATAACCTCTTAGTTTAGTAAAAGTCAGTTGCTAAAGTCTTAAGTATCATGTTACTGATTTACTCGAAAAATGTTAATTTCATATTATTTCAGTACCTTTGAAAAATCTATAAACAAGAAAAAAGTCTTTCATTTAGAAGAAATTACTATTTCTATAGATCTTACATGTATCTTTTCTTTATATAAGATTTTAAAAAGTGTATAAAAATCGAGAAAAATCAGAAATGATCCTCCATGATTTAAATCATTTTTAAAAAATGCAAATCTTTATTTGTTTAAATACATTTCTGGAATTCAGTGCCCTTATTTTAAAGATATATCTCTTTCTGACGAAGGTGTTAAAAACGTTTCTCAGCATGTAGAATATAGTTTAAAGATCGAACATCAAATGTTGTTTTATTTCTGTGTTGAGATATCCTTTTCAGATATGCATGGATATCATTTCAGACATTCTTCCAGTGAATTCCTTACTTCAAAAATTGAAACTTATCTGCAATTAGAAATCGAAAACAAGGAACCGAATATCATTCGGTTATCTGTTTTTATCCTGTCATAGCAAACCCATAGATAAACACATACGCTCTAACTTGAATCAATAAGATTTTTCTATTTTAGTCTAAGGATATATTTATAATTATTTAATTTATAAACAGTAGGAGAGGTCTTACCAAACTTTTATCTCGTATTCTACTTTATCTCGTATTATACTCTCTATATTCTACCCACAAAACTGGTGACCTTGAGTCAGGCCGTAAACAAAAAATATTTAAAATATAGATAGATCTTTATCTGTTTAAATATTGTTGCGAAATTTCCACGGTTTGTTTGGATAGTGGGAGTTATATGGTGTGGAGAACGCTCAATCAGCAGGCGGCAGTAGAAAATAAAACAACGACGTTTATTTACACGAAGAAACACAGGACAGCACAAAGACGACAACTATATACAGCACAAAAGACGATTATCTTCAGCCGAGACATGCAGCATACAACAAGTCTCTACTGTAGACAGTAGCGCACAGCTTAGTTCAGCACTAGCTTCACTCCGTCGCTGCTCCACTTATCTCTGGAAGGCCAGTTCTTTACCGTCGATCCCGACTACGACGACTCTTATCTGTCGCTTCCGACGACGACTCCGCACTGTCGCTTCCGACAATTCTTCGACTACTCTCTGGTTCACCACTACTCGGCAGCTGCGGCTTCTTCCTTTTATATGTCTCAGGAGGCGGGGCTAGAAACCTCTCAACCAATCAGGAACGTTCGAGGCGTAACTCGGTTCCTACTGGACGGATCGTGAAAATTCTCGATGCTTTGGGTATAATTTATTTTGGCGCCAAAGTCGCCAAATGGTCGCCAAGCTCTGGGACCTCCTATGGAACCAACTATGCTGGGAAGCTGAATCACAGATTCGTAACAATATTTATCTATCGTGTGATCTTTGGAATTCATCCCTCGCATGTTGTTACTATACAAGTACTAGAAAGTCAAATATGTATTTAGGAAGCTTTTTTTTCGATCGATCGAAAATGAAATTCGACACTGAACTAAATTTGTAGTCACAAAATAACAACCAAATTTCATTAATTTAATTTTATTTCGCTTGTTTGAGTTATAGAGTTTACATGCAGGAAAAAATATGCACTGAAAGACTGTTAACACTTTTACAAGTTTGGTTTGAAATTTTGTTATTAAAGAAAATTAATTCAATTATTATTAAAAGAAAAAATATTTCCTTTAATTGCAAACCTAAAAACAATCTTTAAATCTGTACAAGAAAATCGCTGTTAATTACTTAATCGATTCTCTGTAATAAAGAACATTATGCATTTATCTACATAATTCTTATTCAGCGTATTTCTTGAAGCTACGTCCTTAATTGTTACAACAATTCATTAATGGCTTCTTAGAACATTTATCTTTTTCTCCTCTTCTTTGTCAAAGAAACAACTGTTCCATTGTGATTTTTCTTCCATTCAAAATGTTAAATGCTGAATGTTCTATTCCTCCCATAACTAAAGTTACTCTTTCCTGAAGAAAATAATTTCAACGGTTCGGCAATTTGAATGCATGATGTTAAAAATGAATCATTCTCTTTCTTGCGGATAAAAATTAAAAGCTTCAAAAGTGTTTTCTGTATTGGGAATGTCTGAATGGCTCTTTATAAATACGTCATAAAATCCTTCAATGTGCAATAATAACAAATGATAATATGTAGCAAGGAAATGATGACAAAAGCTGTTATGGCAATAAATCTTCCGATATTGATTCCCTGACATTTCTATGGTTGATTTATTTGTAGCATTTGATGCAAAATTAATCAAAGAATTTCTGCCGATGAGCAAAATTTCCATTAAGGCAAGCAGCTGTACTAATGGTATATGTTTCTTCAGTATATGAATAAGGAAAGCTTCGAAATTGATTCTCTTTCTCTTCATTTGAATTTCAGAAAAGTTTACATTAAAATGAAAAGAAGTAATCTGAAAATTTTCATAATTTTTCAAAGAAATACTGAATAATTTATTTTGAATTAAGAGTCACATGATTTAAATTCTTTTTTTTAACTGATTGAAAAGAATTTCATTTAGTTTTTTTTAGTTATCTATAAAAGCTATATAACTATGAAAAATCTTCCTTATTCTTATACCTGAATAATAATGATGTTTATTTACTTGATACGTTTGCAAAAATTCTATAATTAAATACATCTTTCAAAACCTCCGAAAAATTACTCATCATTTCTCGAGATATAATTTTCTTAGCCTCGATAGATGTACTTCTTGCGTTATATATATATATATATATATATATATATATATATATATGTATATATATGGCGCAATAAGTACATTTGAGTGCAAGGAATGCAGTAGGTAAGTGGTAAGTTTACCAAATAGGATAGATGAGAAGTAGGCTAATTCTTCTAACTATCATTCTGTCAAAAATTTTAAATTTTACATTATTCGAACTAATTATAGAGCGTAGGATGTGGTTAACAAAATAATAAGCTTTTAGTTAAAACAATTTAAAAGTATTCCTGCTTTGTTTAACTTTATTACTCTTAGTTTTTTTTAGTCTCAGCTTTTTGTCTAATGTTCTCTGTCTGATTAGATTTGAACAATTATACAACAATAATATTTGATTTATTTATCTATAAGCAGATCTGAAATTCTTTCTATAGCATATATATTATACACTTATACAAATAATACACTTATATACACTTATACACAGCCGGCGTCCTGGCATAGGGGTAGCGCGTCTTCCCGGTTTGGGCATGGTTGTTCTTCCGTTGTTCTATCTGTGAGATGTGTGAATGTGCCCTCCTGTAAAAAGGGGGCCGTGCAAGCGAATGAGTGATGCGTAAGTAGCAAAGTCGTACTCTTGGCCCTAATTGTCGCTACTAAAAGAACAAGAGACGCTCCCACCTGCTTAAATCGCTGTCTTCGTAACAACGAGCTTGTCCATGGCAAGTGCCATAAGAAACAACAACATCACTTATAACTTATTACAAATAATTTGAATACATAAAAAAATTGTATAAAAATATTGTTATATCCCTAAGAATGTTAATCAGCTCATTTTCTTCTTTTTAATAGCATCGTGTTGATATGAGAATGTTGATAGGTTGAATATTATCTATATATGACTTGATGTCTGATGCGAAAATAATTGAAATGTTGTACAAGGCAAACCGTTCCTTTTGATGATACTAACTTCTTCGGGATTAGATGCTCTATAATGATATACTCACTTATCCGTATTATATAAATATGAGCCAGCGTTCTAGCCTAGGGATAGCGCGTGTTCACCGTGATCTGGGAGTCTCGGTTCGGGTATGGTTGTTCTTCAACCCTGTGCTCTATCTGTGAGGTGTATGAAAAAGTCCCCCTATAAAAAGGGGTTGTGCAAGCGATTGCGTGAGTGTCGTCATCTTTATATTAGTTAGAAGTCAGACTTTTGCCCTCGGGTACTCAGGGGTCCTTACTCTCAGAAGCTGCAGCACAAACTGGGCTTAAATCGTTCCCCAGGAGAAAGAAACTTCGGTCTCTGAAATTTAACTGTTATGCTTCTTTCATATACAATTCCAATATCACCTGCAAAGATGGGGATCAGAAAAACGGCTGAGTTTTCATTTTTTTCCCTAGAATTTCACAATTATATCCAAAGAATCTGATTATAGAACAGTCATGTTTTAAATTTTTTGGATATACATCCGCAATATTGTTTTATGCAATCTTTTCAAAGGTATATGCCTATATTTTGCAACTAATAGGAGGTATCATCTTAAACCAGATTCCAAGAGAAGTCTCTTAACATAGATCAGAATAATGTATAGAATTTCAAATAAATTTGAATTTACCATAATGCTCCTAATTATTAAATGATAAATGAGGTTTCCTTTCTAATTATTTAAATTATTAAATTACTTAAAGATCTTTATTGGAATCGTAAATGCAATTTGAAGTACCAGATCTATCAAGGCACCAGAATTTTTAAAGGAAAAGAATTAAAGGAACCATATACCATTATTTATGTGTAATTTTCTAATTTGGATATGAGTCAAAGCGTTTTGTATAACATCCACGCTTACTAATCCGATACGAGTTTTAATAGTCACGGAAAGAGGCGATTATTTCACCTCGACCAAACCCTTGAAAGAAATTATAAAAATAGGAACGATTTCTGTACAGCTTGTTTTCTCTTGGAAAAGAAATACTTTATTCAGTAGGTAGTTGTCGATATTTTGGCACGTTTTCCAATATTTTAGTGACGGGATAAGGCTTCCGTTGTAGTTTTGTTTGTGTTCGGCTGGCAGTTGTCGTTAGACTCCTTTCCTCATTTTTATTTTAGTAGAGAAACTTCTATTTTTTTTCTGCAAAAAGTTGCATAGAAGTAAAACAAATAGAAGAATTTTTCCCCGGAAATGAAATATAAACTGATATGCGATTCAAAAGTTTTCCTTTTTTTGAAGAATGATTTTTTTTAATAATTAAAACAGTCCACTTAAAGTTTCCTTGATAATATATTATATTACAAGGAACATTGAATATTTTTCGGTACTTATTAATTAATGGGGAAGGAGCCACAACTCGGATAAATAAATGGATATATGTAACAAAGGAGGATAAATAAATGGATATATGTAACAAATGACATAGGATACTCGATATAAATCATACACCAGATTTCATTCGTCTATCTCATGGTGGTGTTGAATTCACAGACAGATAAGCATAATTCGGAAAAAATATTCTTTTCGAAATCTGAGAAACTTGAGACGTGATGATTCATAAAATTCTTGAGTTCTAATATTTAGAGATTATAATACTTTCTCTTTTTGTACGAGAAGTGTGTATATTTTCATATTTTTTTTTAAACATTTATTGACTCTACTCTTTTTTGTAATTAAATTGAATAGAAATCCCTTTTTCATAAATGAACGTAAATGTATCTGGTCTATTATATAGAATTCGTTTGGAATAATATTCTTTGTTTATACATTTCAGTAATGTCTATTTCATAAACAAAGATAGAATCTTGTTTTAATTGCTTGCATTTATTTAAATTAAGGTTATTAATCAGGCTAAAGATTTATTTTCTTTTTCTAAAGTGATTTTATTTGTAAAATGTGAATTTCCTTTTCGTTGCCATTTTCATTTCCCGTCTACCAAACTACCTAATAAAAGCTAAAATCATTTGCAATTTATTCTCCTGAGTGCCTGTCAACTAATAACAAATGTTGGAAATGAATGAAAAGATGTTTACGAGAAAATAAAAATTTACACAAGCCAATAAAATCATTGGCGAAAAATAAATTTAAAAGAAGTTCCGCAAATCATTATCATTAATTTGATGTTATTGTTTTACATAATTCGTATTCAAATTTGTCAAAGAAAATATCTATCAGAACAATGCAGATCATAATAATTTCACGGAATGTGCTTCTGGCAGCACGAAAGAAAAGAACATTTGGAAAAAATATGTTGTGACAGCTTGTCTGCAGTAGCATTAATAACAAAGCGGGAAAGGGAGTGAAATCTTTTATCATAATTGCCCAGATGCCTGCTTTTATCTCTAGAGAATACCACTGAAGAACTTTTATTTAATATTTCCATCACACTATTTAAGCAGGAAATGTGAAAATTACTTATATGTAAATTATAATTTAAAACTCCAATTCTACAACGCATGCACTTAATGCATATGCGTAAAAGAAAACGCTTACACTAACACGTATTAATGTTGCATTGCGGAGATAAATGTCAAGAAATTTATTGCGTGACATTTTATTTTCAGCCGAATTCATTTGGATTATTAATTTACAAAATAATCGAAGTAATAAAGAATTTTACGCTCCAAGAGATGAACATTTGCTGTTCGGTATTAAGTTGAAATTATTTGATAGGCGGCATTCATTATTCGCTATCATTTATTGGACTATTTATTTAATTTATGACTGTTCTGATTGCTAGATGATTGCATGTAGCTTGAAATGAAAGTCTGGATGAATGAGAAAATGATTTTCTTGTATATTTATATACATATATTGACTGTTTGAATTTCATAGGAATTTTATAAATGTCTCTGAAGTTAGTTTTCTTTTGGGACTGTTCGGTTAAGAATGGCTGCTGTATTGATTATGTTATTTTGTAGATCTTTGTTTTTTTGCTCCATATGTCTTATATGTTATTTAAAGACATATTTATTATAACTTCAATTTTAGTGAATTCTTCTGATGAATTTGAATTTTATTTAGATACAATTATTCAATACCAGTAGCGAAGAGTGATATATATCGTTTTCGGAGTTAAATTTTTTTTTTTGTATGATTTTTTTTATCTAACCTTTTTTCTTAAGTGCAAGGTCTTTTTTAAAAGTTTGGATCCATATAAAAATATCTTTTTATTTATAAGAAGTAACAAAAGAATAACATAACGTTCCACTTATAGATATATTTAAATCTCAAGATTCTTATTACAGGCCAATAAATACAAATAAATCGATATTGATCTTTAAGGCAATCGTCATCTCTACAGGTTGACAGAAATTTCTCAAGCCAATAGATTTCTCAACCGCAAATAAATAAAGCGAAGGACATCTCGCCCTAATCATCACACTACTTTGATCCGACAATGGCTTCGAATGCAGCCATTAACAATCCAGCTCACGAACCGACAGGATTTGCGGAGATCACGAAAACCAGTGATTATATGAGCCGTTTATTTTGAAAGTGGGGCAAGTCCGTTTTTAAAAAAAAAATGGTGATAATGGTAGTATAGATAAAACTTGTTATGATCATTTTTATGCATAAACAATTTAAAGTTTAAAAAAAATCAGATTCTAGTATTTTGGAGATGGAAGTTTTAGCTCTTAACAGTATTGAAAATATGTTTATTTTAAAAGTGGTGCAAGTCCATCTTAAATTGAAATTATTTTTGACCGAATATATTACGGCAAAATTTAGCTCCGGTTACTGTATGGTGAAGCAAATGTGGCTGTTTGATATCATGTCTGAAATCTAGGGTATTTCTATCTATCTTTGATAATGAAAATCGGTTGTTGTACAGATTTTTATAAATAATAAAAAGTATATCTTAATTTTGTGTTTCAATAATAATATATTATTACCGATAATATTATATTCGATAATAATAATATTATTAATAATATTATAACTATATTATAGTTAAACAATTCACGGTTTCTCCATCAGTATTTTTATTTCTTTTTAAAATCGCTTTCTCCAGAGGTTGGGTTGAAAATAAATATCCGCGTTTCATTTCATATATTATATTTTCGACAATTTCGTATTATGTTATAATAATCCTGGGGAATATACAAGAAACTGGTTTTCCGAATTGCCAGTACTACCAGTCCAAAATTACGATCATTCCAAAAATTCAATGTCCTGACAACCAAATTTATGATCAATGATATTTATTTCATTGTCACTGGACTGAACAATCGGTGTTGAAAGTAAACATATTATTATCGAAACACGAAATTAAGATATACTTTTTATTATTTATAAAATACACAACCATCGATTTTCATTATCAAAGATAGATAGATAGAAACACCTTAGATTTCAGAAATGATATCAAAGAGCCACATTTGCTTCACCATACAGTAACCTGAGCTAAATTTTGCCGTAATATATTCGGTCAAAAATAATTTCTATCTAGGATGGACTTTCACCACTTTCAAAATAAACAGATTTTCAATACTATTAAGAGCTAAAACTACCATCTCCAAAAACTAGAATCTGATATTTTTTACTTAAAATTGTTCACGCATAAATACATCATAACAAGTTTTATCTATAACTACCAATATATAATATTTTTCAAAAATGGACTGCCCCAGTTTCAAAATAAAGGGTTCATATGGATCTAACTAGATGCAAATCTAATGCAGGACTAATTAGATGCAGACTTTATATAGGCCTAATTAGATGCTGTTCTATTTAGATGCTGATATAATTAGATACAGATCTAATTTGGGCCTTATTGGATGCAGATTTGAATATATCTAGTTATTTACAGCTCTAAATAGATGCAGTGTTGATGCGGTTCTAATAAGATGCAGTATTGATTCAGATATAATTAGATGCAGGTCTATTTAGATGCGGGCCTAATAAGATGCAGTGTTATTTAGATGCGGATATCATTAGCGCTTAATTAGATGCAGACCTGATTCAGATATAATTAGATGCAGATCTATTTAGATGCGGGCCTAATAAGATACAGATCTATTTAGATGCGGGCCTAATAAGATGCAGATCTATTTAGATGCGGGCCTAATAAGATGCAGCGTTATTTAGATGCGGATATCATGCGCGCTTAATTAGATGCAGGACTAAAGCAGGCCTAATTAGATGCAGACCTGATTCCGTTCTAATTAGATGCAAACCTGACGCAGATTTAGATATGGATCTAATTAGATGTAGATCTGATGGGGGCCTAATTAGATGCAGATTAGATGCAGGCCTAATTGGATGCAGTTCTATTTAGATTAGGATCTAATTAGATGATAGATCTGATGCTGGCTTAATTAGATGCAGATCAAATTAGAATCAAGTTATATGCAGTTCTACTTAGATGCAGGTCTGATGCAGGCCTAATTAGATGCAGATCTAAATAGATCTAGTTACATGCAGTTCTAATAATATGTAGGTCTGACTTGGGCCTAATCGGATGCAGACCTTATTCAGATCTAAATAGATGCAGTTCTATTTAGATGCGGATCTAATTAGATGTAGAAGTGATTCAGATATGATTAGGTTCGCGCCTAATTAGATGCAGTTCTATTTAGATGCAGATCTGGTGAGGGTCTAATTAGATGCAGACCTGTTTCAGATCTAATTAGATGTAGATTTATTTAGAGACGGGTCTTATTATGTGCGGATCTGATGCCGGCCTAATTAGTTGTAGTTCTGGTGAGGGCGTAATTAGATGCACACCTGATGCAGATCTATTTAGATATGGGTCATATTAGATGCAGACCTCATACGGGTCTAATAAGATGCAGACATGCTGCAGGCCTAATTAGATGCAATTCTATTTAGATGCGGATCAAATTAGATACAGATTTGATTCGTAGCTATTTAGACGCAGATCTAATTAGATGTAGTTACATGCAGTTCAAATTTGATGCAGATCTAATTAGATGCATGTCTGATGTGGACCTATTTAATTGCAGACCTGATTCAGATCTAATTAGATGCAGACCTGATGCAGATCTATTTAGATCAAATTAGATGCAGACCTGATGCAGATCTATTTAGATCAAATTAGATGCAGTTCTATTTAGAAGCGGATCTAATTTGATGTAGATCTGATGCGGGAATTATTAATTGCAGATTTAAATATATCTAGTTACTTTGAGGTCTAAATAGATGCAGATGTAGACCTGATTGATATATAATTAGACTCAGATCTGTTTAGATGCGGGTCTTACTGGATGCAGTTCTATTTTGATGCATATCCGATGCGGGCCTAATTAGATGGAGATCTGATCAGAGATGCACACATGATGCTGTATTATTATCGAAACACAAAAATTAAGATACACTTTTTATTATTTATGAAACACTCTACAACCATCGATTTTCATTATCAAAAATAGATAGATAGAAACACCCTAGATTTCAGAAATGATATCAAAGAGCCACATTTGCTTCACCATACAGCAACCGTTATATATTCGGTCAACCGTTATATAATCGAGCAAAATTTTGCCGTTATATATTCGGTCAAAAATAATTTCTATCTAAGATGGACTTGCACCACTTCCAAAATAAACAGATTTTCAATACTATTAAGAGCTAAAACTACCATCTCCAAAAACTAGAATCTGATATTTTTTACTTAAAATTGTTCACGCATAAATACATCATAACAAGTTTAATCTATAACTACCAATATATAATATTTTTCAAAAATGGACTGCCCCAGTTTCAAAATAAAGGGTTCATATGGATCTAACTAGATGCAAATCTAATGCAGGACTAATTAGATGCAGACTTTATATAGACCTAATTAGATGCTGTTCTATTTAGATGCTGATATAATTAGATACAGATCTAATGTGGGCCTTATTGGATGCAGATTTGAATATATCTAGTTATTTACAGCTCTAAATAGATGCAGTGTTGATGCGGTTCTAATAAGATGCAGTATTGATTCAGATATAATTAAATGCAGGTCTATTTAGATGCGGGCCTAATAAGATGCAGTGTTATTTAGATGCGGATATCATTAGCGCTTAATTAGATGCAGACCTGATTCATATATAATTAGATGCAGATCTATTTAGATGCGGGCCTAATAAGATGCAGTGTTATTTAGATGCGGATATCATTAGCGCTTAATTAGATGCAGTGTTATTTAGATGCGGATATCATTAGCGCTTAATTAGATGCAGACCTGATTCAGATATAATTAGATGCAGATCTATTTAGATGCGGGCCTAATAAGATGCAGATCTATTTAGATGCGGGCCTAATAAGATGCAGTGTTATTTAGATGCGGATATCATTAGCGCTTAATTAGATGCAGACCTGATTCAGACATAATTAGATGCAGATCTATTTAGATGCAGGCCTAATAAGATGCAGTGTTATTTAGATGCGAGCCTAATAAGATGCAGTGTTATTTAGATGCGGATATCATTAGCGCTTAATTAGATGCAGTGCTGATGTGGGTCTAATAAGACACAGACCCGATTCAGATCTAATTAGATGCAGATCTATTTAGATGCGGGCCTAATAAGATGCAGTGTTATTTAGATGCAGATCTAATAATATGCAGGTTTGATTTGGGCCTAATAAGATGCATATCTGATTCAGATCTAAATAGATGCAGTTCTATTTAGATGCGGATCTAATTAGATGTAGACGTGATTTACATCTGATTAGGTTCGGGACTAATTAGATGTAGTTCTATTTAGATGCAGGTCTGATGCGGATCTAATTAGATGTAGATTTATTTAGAGACGGGCCTTATTATATGCTGATCTGATGTCTGTCTAATTAGATGCAGGCCTGATGAGGGCCAAATTAGATGCACATCTGATGCAGATCTATTTAGATATGGATCTAATCAAATGCAGATCTGAAGCAGGCCAAATTAGATACAAGAATATTCTTTGTTTTGTTTCACTTTTTATCAAAGGAATAAATAATTGTAAATTAGTATTTTGTTTTTATTATTAAAAAAACAGACTCATGTAACTGAAATATTTCCCAATTTAATGTACGTTTACAATTATTCATTAATTTTGAAAGTGAGGCAAGTCCATTTATTTGTAAAAAAAACTCGTATTTTTTTAGTCAGCACTGTAAACACTATTGAATAATAAACTTGTATTATCTTTTACCACAAAATACAAAAAATATATCTATTAATACTTACCAATATTTTTAAATTTACTGAAATGCAAACCTTTAAATATCTCGCAATAACAAAAAATAAACAGCTCATATCATCTTGCTCAGCTCATATCATCATATATAAATATAATACACAAATATAACATTTTTTGCTTGAAAATGATGCAATATTAGTATTCTGCATTAAATTTATAATTACATCCATTAATTCTGCACAAATGCTAAAACTTCTAGGAAATAGTTAAGGAATAATCATATTCTCGAGATTTATCTTGGAAAGAAAATGTCGTTTTCTTACTTAAAAATAATTTAATCAAAATTTCAAAATAATTGTTCCGTGGCACACATTCCCAGCCTTTTAAGTATAATTGTGCGAAATTTGGTCGCTCTGAGTCAAACAATCTGTCCTAGAGAAGTGTAACATATAAACATTCCCTTTTATTATTAACAGAGAAGAGAATTCCATTAAATCATGAATGAGCATTTCTTCTTACTTTTCTTTTACGTAATTCACCGATAAAGAGCCACTTGGATGACTCACTTGTAAACGGTATTTCAGAACACTGTATTTACTGTTTGCCAACGGATTCTAAAAGCCTCTGTGCTTTCCCACATGCGTTAGGCTGGGCTTAATTTGGCAAAATAGGAATGAAAGGAAAGAGAAAAGGGGGATATGTTTTCATTTAACAATAAAGTAAATTCTGGAAATGCGCATATCCTTTCTGGTGCCACCCCTTAAAGAGGTAGAATTGTCGAAAAGTGGTCGTCTCAGAATACTGAAGTTAAAATTAAAAAGCCGTTGCTATATTCTTATTACAATCAAAGTCAGACTTGTTTTAAATCTTTCTTGTATACATTCTTTTCAATCGTGCATTTTCTAAATAATGCATCGAAATGTTATTTAAAAAAAGTTTTAATAAAATCTTTTAAATAGTATGTTTATATTTTTATTTTATCCATAAACATATTTTTGATTGAAGATAATTTTAATAATTCAATAAGTACCTTGATTTCACAGATTAAAATTTTATAAATGTGAGAATTGTAAAAAGTTATACTCTTTATAAATTTGGATATTAATTAAACAAATGATGAGATAAAAAAATCAAAAGAAAATTTGTTATCAACGTGAAACTTGAATTTAAAAATACTCTGAATAAATTTAGCTAGAAACCTATTTTATTCATTTCTATTAAAAATATTAGAGCAGCAATAATTGGGAGTCATAATGTCAAGTTCATTAAATTTCAAATACATTTTTAATAACAATAAATCTTTCTGTATCAGTATTTAGGTTCCATTTTGACATTTTTACTTAATATTTGAATTATCTGGTAAAAGGAATAATTTATTACGGAAGAAAAGCCTTGAGGCAATGCATTTGCATCAAAACGTGATTAACAATTATTTTAATTTTGATCAGACTTTGTTATCTATTCATATAAGACACAAGGCGTTACTTTTCAATTCTCTACAATGATCCTTTAACATTCTTATTCTTAATGAGAAAAAATAAGAAGAAACTGTTTACATCTTTGAATTAAATATACAATCATAAATGTGAATTGCTTAATAAAAATGTGCATATTTTATGAAGAATTACCATCATTATTAAAACCGCATAATAGATTCTTCGATAAAAATTTGAATTTTGATAAAGTATTTTATTTTTCCCATTAAAAGGTATTTTCTGGATGTTACAGATTAATCATTTTTCACAATTAAATATATAATTCGCATTTACATTCTTTGAGGTAGCTGTACAATACAATAGTTTCAAATGGATTGTTTGCTATTATTTATTACATTAAAGAATTTGTTCCATTGCTATAATAATTAAATTCCAGTATGGAGTTTTCTAACATTTTTCACAATAATATCGCGTTATGTCTGTGATGCAGTGTTTAAAGAAGCAATTTTTAATTGCATTACATGTAATAATCGATTTTTCAAAATTATGTTGCTCGTTTTTAACTTTTTCTATTGTGATTTAATCTTTTAACTGGGTATGACGTAATATTTCACATCAAAAACGAATTGAATATAAGTTTATTACCCGGTTGACAGGTTAAAAGAATTATTCTTGTCTCAATCATTTGTAATTTACTTTGAATACTGCAAGAAAAATTTGGAAATCATTCACGCTTATTTTGAATTAAGTGACTACATTGAAAATTAAATTTTTGATTATAAAATATTGAAATGTTTCATTCAGTATTTTAATCTCTTGACAATTTTCTCTGTTTTTCTTTGTTTTTCTGTTTGTTTCTTTCTCTGTTTTCAGACAATTTTTCTTTGTTTCTTTCAAATTCTTTGATAAGCTGCTTTCTTTTTTATGCTAAAAGAAAAATGCAAGCTAAATTATTTAAAATAACAAAGAAAATATTTGAATTTCATTGTCACGAAACAAACGCCCTGTACAATTTGTTTTAAAATATTCATAATATTTTATTACATTTACAGAAAAAACGCATGGCAACTATTTGATATTGTAGAAGGAACATTTTTCGAATTTTTCATGCTGTCCACACATTAGCCGAGTGTTATATTATATAGTTATTGAAGATAAATTCTGAAATTTCATTTAATACCTCTTTAAGTATCTAATAAATGTTTAAAGAAATGTATCTGAGATGCATCATAAAATATATTTTTGGCGTATCTGTAGTTTATATCTGTTCGAATTTCATTGTAGCAGTGAAAAAATTGTTGATAAATTTATACAACAGAGTTAATACTCAAAATCTAGAAATAATTGTACGACAATTAAATTAGTATCATTATTTTTAAAAAGGATGTAAAAATTGTCAGTTCAATATTATATTTTGAAGGCTACTCCATGAAATGCTCCAATATTCAACTACGTTCTTAATAAAATAAAAATTGTAATTAAAATTTGAAGACTAGCTCATATGTGCACACATATATTTGGGCCAAATAAGAAAATTCGAATGCTCTAATCTGCTTAAATGCAACAGAAACATATACATACACTCACAATCTTCTTTGCTTTTTATAGTGAAATTAATACTTAATTGCGCATTACTCTCGCATTGGTTGGAAGGTAAGATCATGTTCTAATCGATTCGACTTGTTTTTAATTTATCGATTCTTTTGTGAATTTCGTATGAGGTGTTCTTTGAAATATATACAGTAATCATAATGGTCACGGTTATAGACCTGTAATTCCTTTTACGGCCATCTCTTCATTCAATTTGGATGGTTCCAGTAGTAAAATGCAATACAACAGAGGACAAAAAAATTATGATGTCCACCATTAGGATCATTCATGTTGTTAATTAGCAAGGTATTTCAAAGTCCCTAAACGGTACAGGACAAATGCGCATTACAATTCAAATTTGAAATTATTTTGTCAATAAAACAATGAATATCAAGTTATCCATAAGAGATAAAATATAATTTAAATAAAATTAATATTCCAGGGGATAATCTGGTTGTCAAAGGTGTATAGTAATGGAAATAAGCCAGTTTTTAAGGTAAGTTTTTATTTTATAGTTATTAAATCAATCAATCAAATAAAACGAATATTTTGAGAAGAAATCCCAACAGTACAAACAAAGTACTTAATTTCTTTCATCAATCAACTTGTTTCAACAGTCAGCCTTTTGGTTAGAGAAACAATGTTAAATTAAAATTAATTGTTTTTCTTTAACTGAGAAGTAAATAAATAAAAAATACATTTCTTTCATACAAAGTAAAAATATACTGAAATTTATTACATATTTATCAGATGAAATATTAATATGCAGTGATTCGGCTTATTCAAAATGGAGGAGAGAATTATAAGGAACTAAACAACGAAAAGCTATCATATAATATTTATCGAATATAATTGTGTGGCAGTTCTATTTGACCAATATCGTTATTTAAACTGTGTTATCAACAGCACGTAGAAGAAAAATCAAGACTGCTTACTCAGATTCGAAATTTTCAATTCCACTCAGCAAAACACTGCGCATCCTCCGCATCTAGCTTGATAATATCTATCATTGCAAAACTTTATCCAATCGGGAATCGGGGAAATAATCACCGGTTTCAAATTATTCCATTTCATACAACTATTTTACGAGGCGACAATCACAGTTAATAACTGCGACGTGCTAATGCAATTATTAGTAAAGATATATTATTTCCGTCCAACTGGATCTTGGTCAAGACAGGGTCGCGGATGCGTTACAACGACGACTGGAGATAAATTAAGTAATCTTGAGCAGCGACTGTTGTCCAGTCTCTTGAATATGCATTTTAAGGCATGTGAAGCTTCTCTTATTAAGAAGATGATGAGAACTGTTATTGCATTAGAATCATCCAGCACTGTTTATAGAAATGAGGAAGGCTAAAATATTCGTATTGATTTCAGGATTGTGACTTGAAGGATGCAATGAGAGCGAAATAGTATGCTTTATAACTTGCAAAGATATCGAAAAAGAAATAAAAATTACCAATTGGCAGACGATGAATCTGTCTTTGCCTTCAGCTTTAAATGAATTAAAATTACCATTATCTATAATAGAACATTATCGTATCAATAAAGTTGAGAAATGTTTAATATATTCGGTACAAACGACTGTCAAAAAGATATTAGATAAAATCAAATATCTTATACTTCATTCAAATTATGTATAAAAATCAAGTGGGCATTACGCATCGAGAGTAGAGATAAATTCTATATCATGAATACAATATTTGCTTTACAAATTTAATATCATTATTTTAAAATTATAATCAAAGTTGAAGTCAGCTTAAATTTTTCAAATTACCAATCAAGTATTTAGTTTGAATTTCCTTAAAAGTAGTATGTTTTGTTTTTAATAAGGTTCTTTTTTCAAAAATATTTAATTTCAAGCATTCAAAATATGCTGTGTCATCATCATCTGATTGTCAAAAAAGAAATTCATAAATATTTGGTTTATTCAATCGAATATGAATCTAATACTCGCTCAAGAAATAGAAAAATTAAGATAATTTGAATTTGTAACGGAAGATTAGAAATTCCATATTTTTTTAATTAAACAAAAATATAAACGTCAAAATTATGGTAATTTTTCATTACAATAAAAAGGCATGGATGCTTTTTTTTAAATTTGGAACTCAATTTTAAATTAAATTTTTTAAAAAATGGAACTTTATAATAAATTAAAATCAAAAGCCATCAAAGTGAGCAGTCAATTAAAACTTATATATAAAAAATACCCACTCATAGAAATGAATGTCTTGTTTATTATCTCTTTCCGTGAAACACAATTAATATTGTTTTTACACGAAATATAAATGTTTTTTTATTCAGAATTTCTATCAATCTTCAGAAGTAGAAGTTAAAATGGCAGAATAAGCATCTCGTTTCTAATAAAGCGATTGATTTCTTTTCTAAAAACCGAAAATAAAATAATAAATGTGATTTTTCAAACTTGGGGGAAACCTTTTCAAACTTTTTTTCACCATTGATTCACTTGTCTCGTGGTTCTTGAATTATCACATAATTTAATCAAAATAAATGTGATCTTTTCTGTTTTCGTCGCATTTTTTTCAGCAGTGAATTCCCAAGATATTTAATTAATGCTGGATTTTCAAATTGCAAATAATTTTGTTAATTTGACGTCTTTTATAAAACTAATTTCAATCTTCTGTTCAACAGCCTTCTCATTCATTTGCGAATTTTATTATGAGTTGAATCACTTTTTAGGCAAATACTCGTTACAAAATTCGAATTTTGGTATCTCATATCTCAAAATAAATGTTAAGAACTAGAAATTAATTTTCTTCAAACAATGCGACGAAGAAAGCATTTGTAAGCTGTCTAATTAATTTCTAGCCAATTACTAAAAGACCATATTATTTCATTAAATGAAGAAAATAGTTGCATTTTTTTGCTTAGAAATGGAATGCCATAGAAAGAATGCAACTAATGAAAAACGAGGTTTCAAAAGTCTACTTCATTCAGTTATAAGCTTATTTCCATTTTTTTTTTATACGAGTGAGAGAATCGAGTGGCAAGAAAAAATTAAATGAAGTAATAAAAAAAGTTTAATTTTTCCTTTTCGAGCTTTATGAAATGAAAGATTGAAATTTAATTATGTGTATGATGTTGGAATGTTGGAATAATATTAATGATTTTGTTTTGTTTTATTCGTCATAACATAATCTAGTTTTCCTTTTATCATATATTTATATATATATATATATATATATATATATATATATATATATATATATATATATATATATATGTATATATATATATATATATAAGTAACCAATCTAAAGTAAGAAAAAGTTTGAAAACGAAACTAAAATGAAAACGAAATGTAATTTTAATATTACTGAAAATTACGTGTTTAATGGTATTAATTTTTATAAACAAGTCAAGGGCATTCCAATGGGGACAGCTTTCTCAAGTGCTTTAGCTAATATTTTCCTGCATTACTATGAGAAAAAAATAATTAAATATAATTTAATAAACGGGTGGAGATATATTGATGACCTACTTTTGATTAACTTCGACAATACTAATATTATTACTAATTGCTATCCAAAAGATTTAATTCTAAAAGATACAAATATAAATCAACTTGAGGCTACCTTTCTGGATTTAAAAATCGAAATTGCTAATGATAAAACAATAGTTGGTATATACGATAAAAGGGATGATTTCAACTTTAAAATAACAAAACTATGTAACTACCATTCCAATCTAAACTCTAAAATTTTCAAAAATCTAATTTTCTCACAAGTTAACAGGATCAAAAGGGTTTGCAATAATAAAAATTCTTATATTGAAGCATCAAATATCCTCCTTAAAAATTTAATTAAAAATGATTTTCCTAAAAATTACTGTAATGTCAATTTTTTAATTAAACAAGGTATGGTTTGGGATTAATATTTTGGCTTAAATAAAAATAGAACTTTACTTGCATATTGGATCACTCAATAGATGGCGCTGGGTGCCTACCTCTGTTTACATAATTTACCGTTAACTTTTAAAAACAGGTAATCACAATCGATTGTTTAAAGTTTCCTTCACTGTTGGATGGTATGTTTTGGCCTTTTCGTTTTTAATTTTAATTTTAATTTTAATGCTGTTTTTGTTTTTATTGTTATTGTTTATATTGTATTTTTACTTTGTGGCTTTTTTCTAATTTGTTATTTTGTATTTCCTTTCTGTTAAAATGGTATATCTCTTGAGCATAATTTCAGGGAATTTTCGGGTCACGAGGAATCATTATTAGACTTATGTCTGTTTGTCCTCACAGAAAAAATTCCTTTATTTGAATCCCTGCCTGAGGGTGACCCTTGAAAAAGTCTTCAGGCCGGATTCTTTTTTAATTTTTTTAATAATTTTTTTTGGTTTAATTTTTATTCGATTTTTGTTTTTCCTATTAACTTGATTCTAATACTTTTGTATATATATATATATATTATAATGACTGTATATTATATGATATGAATATAATACATATATTCATAACGATTAAATTATTTCATTGTTCTTAAAAATAAAATTTGAATGAACAAAGTTAAAAAAATGTAGAATTCTAATTATCGCTTTTCATTGGTAGAATGAAGTCTTATTTATTTCTGTTTTCCTTTCTGATACCCGAAGAATGTAAAGAAAAAGTATTGCAAACGTCAAAAAAATCGATTTTGGGATTTTGTCGAATGTTTATTATTCAGTCCCCCTCCTAATTTCAGAAAATCTCATTTTGGGGAAATAAAAATGCCGGGCTGTGAATACAATAATTCAAGTGCACTTTGATCCAGATGAATGTCTTTTGGTATGTGGTATTTTTCTCAAATTAGTAGATTTCTATCAAATTTAGGTTAATGACCATTCACAAGAAGCTTGTCTGCTATTTTGAGATCAGGTGAACACGACAACTACAAAATGCAAAAAGCAAGATGAATAAAATTTGAAACATTCTTTGTCAATCGTCACGTTTGCATGAATGTAAATGCCAAAATTTAAATGCCAAATAAGCAGGATGAATAAAATTGGGGATATGTTGCTTTTTGTTGAAATTATAATGCGAGTGAATTTAGTTTTTAATTAGTCGACAAAAAAATCGTTGAAATGAGACTTCATTTCCATTATTATGACACTTTTCGAGACTCCCAAAATACTGAGCACACCTGGTATGTTCATCAATTCACTTTAAGTCCCCAATTCTTAGAGGAAGACAGAAATAACACCTTCATATTAGAGAATATGCGATAATATTTTGACTACTGGCTACTAATATCCTTCAACTTGGAGGAGATTAAAGAAAGACAAACACAATCCTTTGAGACTATGCAGTATTCCAGACTCATTGAAGATGATACTTTTTCTAATTTTTCTGGTTACGGAAGAGCGGAAATCAAACTTTTTAATAATATGAATCACCAAATCTTATACGACACTGGCGTGGCAACTTGAAGCGTAAAGTATTTGATCTAGCGGGTCATTTAGTTTTCCCATATATTTTCTACATTAAGAAATTTTAAGTATTTCTCACAGGATAGATTTTGGTTTGAACTTAAAACTAGAATTTATAAAGAGTTAATTATTTTAATTCATTGATAAAAGTTAGACTTACTTCATTCTTTTATGAATTAATTCTTTAATTTATTCTTATTTATATTCTTTATTTTATTAAATTCCTTAATTTATTGATAAAAGTTAGACAAGAGGAAAAATTAGAGCTCTCACATTCCTTTTATATGGAGAAGCGAAAAAGATTTTAATTCTTTTCAGCAATAACCCAATAATATATTTCCAATCAATTTCTGAAATGAATAAAATAAAAAAGGAAACGTTTTAAAAACCGGAAAAAAAAGCAATTTACATGTAGCAAAATTTAGAATACCAACAGCGTAATTGGTAATTACACATATAAAATTTTCCATTTGTAAATTTAAGAGATTTACGATTTATAATAAAGAACTTAATTTTTTAATAAGTACGAAATTTTTTACATATCATACAAGCCCATTTCACTTCAAAAATCGCTTAGACTAGTTATATTAATTATTAGCTTGATGTTAAAATGCAAATAACGAAATAGAAATGTTTGTTTATTTTTTTTATATTCACTAGTCATGTTATTTTCAGGTTTGTTTTCTAGACTAAAAATATATCGAAATTCTGAATGTTTAAAAGAGAGTGTATATTGTTTATTTAGATTATCATTTTTTCTCTGTAAATAATTCTAACAGCCTTCGCGGTAAAATGGTTAAAATGTATCATCTCTAGTGAAAAAATTAATTTTATCAATAAACATTTAATGAGCAACAGAAATAATTTGCAATCATTACTTAGTTAGAAATCTTTTTCCAGCTTATTCGATGATCTGCTGTTGAGGAATAATTACTCCCTCTAACTTATTCCCGCCATCAAGAGAATGCGAAAAATGTCAAAATCCGAACTCGAACTGAGAAAATATTTAAAATGTCTAACCTTTTTTAGAAAGTAGCAGCAATTTATCGTTTTCCCGTAACAAAATGGGATAGACAGACAGTCTTCACTAAACTAATACCCTTCGTTATTTCTAATTGGGAAAGAATGCTATTCTGGGAAACGGCAGTTACAAACGAAATGCCCCCTATTGTGAAAAGGTATTGGATCGATATTTTCTTGCCGAGTGATTTAATTAAAAGCTTGAATTTCGTTCTTGTCCACAGTTTCTGTGGTTCTCAAAAACAATGGAGGTCGTTAAGGTAGCTTTTAATGAAAGGGACGCGCTTTAAAAACGAATTCGTGATACTGCAAATGAGATAGAAAGGTTATGCAAAAGGGTATCGAGGTTGATTTGCTGTAAAAGATCAGACATATAAATGTAAATTATTTTCTTGGTCAAATGACTATGGGCGAAATCTATTTTCTTAACTCAGCTAACGAAGCAATTAATTCTAATTTTATTTTTTAAATTTTATTGATAATGAATTAAATATAAGATCGTACACAAATGCTCAAAATTGTTATATTACAATTTATTCTGAAATAAAATTGGGGGATGAATATTATATTTACACTCCTTCATGTGAAATAAATAAATATACTACAAAAAAATTAAGCAAACTATTTCTTAAGGTTTTTTTTGTTTTAATAGCTATAAAAATTCAATTAGATAATTTGAAAATGAATAAAATGATTTTGAAATCTCTTGGTTCTCTTAAATCTTATTTTCATGTTTATGAAGACAAGATAGTATTGTGACTAGTAATATTTGAATTTCAAGCAAATAATATATATAAGATATCAATCATATAATTAATTAACTTGTGACCTCTAAATATGAAATTAAATTTTGCTACTAATTTTTTTTAAATGAATTTTTGTTCTAAAATTTCAAGCAAATTTCTCAAGCCTTGAAAACATTAAAAAAATATTTTTTCTTCTTCTTCTTCGTTAAAAAATGGAAATTATTTTTATAAAATTAAATTTTAGGTTGAAAAATTTATTTTTATGGAAATAAATTTTAGGTATATCTTATTTAAATACACTCTTTACTTTTGCCATTACATTGAGCTTTAGTTCAGTGCACCTATACAATATCATATGATAGTATGAATATTGTTATGGATAAAATTCCGCTAAACTCGAGAGAGCTCGCTTGTAGTGGGTGCATGGTGTAATACAGTTAGAAAATCTCAATAACAAATAACGACTTTTATTAGAACGAAGACACAGACGAGCTTTACACAAGCAATGCACAGCAACACTTATAACAAACAGCAATCCAGAATTAGTAATCGGTAGTAAGCAACCATAACAACACGGCCAAGAACTTCTGGCCAATGCGGCCAGAAAGAACTCAGCAGGAAGAGGGAATCCACTTAGCTATTCACTAAAGTCTCTCCAAACGCCTGCTGTTCTCCACTGCCTACTCACTTTAGCTGCACCCAGCTGCTAATTTTTTGTTTGTTTGTCAAACTAATTTTTTGTTTACTCACTATACTACCTCTATAAGATTGTTTTCGTCTTGGCTGCCGACCTTTTATCCTTTCCGGAGTAGGGCAGAGAATGTTCTCGAACA